>NC_047156.1:9934396-9999396 GCF_009819705.1 Hippoglossus hippoglossus | reverse complement strand
CACAAACTCCTCATTTACATAAAATGTTAATTAATCTCTCCTCTCTTAGCCCAGTCAGGCTGAGATGGCCCCGTGTGCTGTGTATCTGTCTGTGTGATCTGACTGTGAGGAGACTGAAGCACTTTTCTTTTTGGTCACTTATGAATGAGGAGTCTGAGGCTTTAACTGAAGCTTTCACCCCCTCCTCCTTATCTCCTCTGTATCCGCCTACATGAATGACCACTAATAGGCCTCCTCCTGTTTGTCCCTGTCCAGTGTGTGTCTTCATATTCCCTCCTCTTGTCTGAACAACTTCATCTGACGGAGACCAGCTTTCCTCAGTGATTACAAAAACTCTCACATGGTTTAATTCAAACTAGCTTTGTAATGAATTCTACAGATTGTGGGTTGTATATTTGTGTTGTAAGCGGCCATGGTCATGTGAAAAACTGATTTACTAATGTGAGGATTAAATTTCACAGTGTAGAATATGAGAACACTTGATTTGATTATTTTTATTATTATTATTTTTGTATTTATCACTCTTATATTTTGTCTTTGCTTTATGTTGTTTTTACTTTTACTGTGAAACTCTGAAATATTATCTAGGAAGGTGATTTATTATTGAAATGTACTTTTGCTCAGACATATATATATAAATAGCTATTGACAGCCAAAATATATATTTATTTGAAATTGTTTTGAATTTAAAATAATTCTTCAGTACACTTGGCTGCCGAAATGAAAACGTTTCAATTCCTCTGAAGAGACATATCCATATTTCATCAGTACATGTCCCTCTTTCATCTCCGTCTGCTTAACCTGAGACAACACACTGACTGGAGAGCACAGACTCATCAAGTTGAGCCTGATTATAACCAGCACTTAAATGTGCCTCTGCACACGCCCTAACACCAGGGTTTTATTAGTACAAGCATTTACATCAGCCTCTACAGCGGCTTTATGAGATCTAAGATCTCTTACATCATTCAAGAGATGTGCTCTTGCACAAGTCTTCACTCACCAGGTCAGTGTTAATCAGTGCTTCTCACTTTGTGTCGGGGAAAGGATGTCAGGGAAGATTGTGGAAATGTATCTGATGAGAAATAAAAGGGACTATAATGGACAATTTTATAATTTTATATATAAAATATTACAGCCTTTACATGCTAGATCCTGTCTGATCTCATAAAATAATACATTTCATGCGTATAATATTTTAATTAATGAACAAACATTGGTTCTCTTGATTGCTCGAATATATTAATTAAAATGTAACATTTTTGACATTGACGATGAAGCTACGTCCAATTACACCGTGACACCGTCCACTGTTCTCTACAATGCATTATTTCTCAAGGGGGCAGGAGTCATTTTAATGCTTTAACAGATTGTTACCATCCTGCTGCTATTTGCTTTCTGTTTTATCGTAAATGCGTCCTCAGCCTTGCCTGAGATCATTTTTGTTGGCATGATAAAATCAGATACAGAGATCATCCCACACAAGCTGTATTTCTAGGAAACAAAAATTGATATTGTTTGTCATGACTTTCATTTTTTGTAAAATGTGTGAACTGTTCTCTCTGTACTTTCATTCAGTTGCCAATACAATCATTTTGCTTTGTGAAACAGCTCTCTCCGCTTCCTAAAGCTGTGAGTCCTTAAGCAGTTCAGTGTGACTCTCCAGCAGCTCTATCGACTGGCTCTCTGCTCCTCCGGTCCAGTCTCGGCTGCTCCTTTCATTTACACACCCAGCGCACAGCGGCCTTGCTCGGGGGAGAGCCGCTGAAACAAGACTTCATCAATTCCAGATGAAACACCAACATTTCCTCCCATTACACCAAAGCACTGCTCCCTCTCGCTCTCCGCGATCTCTCACTGCTCTGCTCTCGGTGTGTGTAATGAGGAATGGGACTGTGTGTGTGTGCGCATGCATGTGTGAGAGTGTGTGCGTTTATGTGATTGTGTGTAATGAGGAATGGGAGTGTGTGAGTCTATGGCGGAGGCAGGGAGAGTTGGGGCAGTGCTGAGGGGATTGGTCCGGGGAGCAGGTGTGTTTGTTTGATGTCTTCCTGCAAATAGAGAGAGAGAGGGAGGGAGGGAGGGCGGGAGAGAGATTTTCTGCAAAGACTTTCCCCCCTTGAACCCCATCTCTCTCTCTCTCTCTCTCTCTCTCTCTCTCTCTCTCTCTCTCTCTCTCTCTCTCTCTCTCTCCTCCTACACCTCATGTACAGACAGAAATGTAATTTTCTCTCCGTCCCTCTCAAGGCATTTAAGGATTCTTACTCAAAGTCAAATTCAGATTTTCTAAATGGGCATCACCGTTAAGTTCAGTATTAACAAAGCATGTCGCAGATGGTTTACAGTAAGTTCAGGGTTTTATTAAGCTTCATAGACAAAGAACAGAGACTCATATTAAATGAGTGCGAGTACACTTTAGGTCCTTATTCTCAATTTACTCATAAGATGAGATGTGTCTGAGTGGTTTACTCTCTTGGTTAAACAATTAGCCCAGGAAATCAATGAAATACATCAACAAAAACAACTTATGCTTTAATACATTCACATCACATTTCTAAGTTAAAATGCAGTGTCAAATAGTTTTTTCTAAACTTATGTGTTGTCAAAAGGTTGTTTTGTCTATGTTAGCAGGTTCCTCAAGTTGCAGTGCTTCGATCTCTCAGGCGTTGTAATACAAACTACATAGCACAAAGGCTATTACACAGTTACTATTGCTGCTTTCGGACATGCACTGAGGTTCCAACAGTTTCCTGATATTTTCCAGAGGGGCTGTATGCGAGAACGCCAAAATCTGAATGAGTTGCTCCGGACATTTTCTGGAACTTTTCCTGCCAGTCCAGAGTAAAATGTCCAAGTGAGCCCTTGTGAGAATATAGCAGGAAAATGTCCCAAAAAATTCACAGCAACCAAGCGTAGTGATGAGGTTCCTTAAACTTGACAGCTGCAAAGCTGAATGAAACAAAAAGAATACAAATAGACGCCGGCAAATATGTCCACTTGGGAAGATAACGAGATTCGAGAGCTTTTGGTGTTCGGTGTTGATGTAGTTTAATAAATACATTTAATTTCTGCAATGTCAGTCTCATGTGCCACCCCTCGTCTGAATGTTCTGGGTATTTTCCTGTCTTTATGAATGTGTCTGACATTCGCCTGCTTGGACAATTTCAGAATTTCATGTCTAAAAAAGGCTTAATTGTTAAAGAACCATGAAAAAAAAAGAGAAAAGGAATTGAAAACCAATCATTAAAATCATAGTGTTCCTGACATTTGAAGTTTATTTTGATGGAATAAAAAAAAAATTATTATCAATGACCAGGCCTCACTATATCAGTTTGAACAGTGCTGAACAGAACTGAAGACTGCAGAACATCTCTCTCTTTCAGCCCCTTGTTCCCTTCTAAATGCGTAATAATCATAGCTGTTGCACTGACAATGCCTTTGACATGTTTTCTTATTCTTCTGATCTGGAGCCGGTCAACCCTGCCACAAGAGCAGCACAGCGAGGGGGGAGGGAGCTTCATTTCAAATCAGCACACTCACCTCTCTCCCTGTGCATCATGCCACCTAACTGACGCACAATATGACTGACTGCTTAAGAACCAGCAGCAATTCACTGGAGCAGAAAAAAAAATAGAGTCAGTCTTCATCGTGTCTGAGTGTCGTGGAAGAGGGAAGAAACAAGCCAGGCTCGGCCACAGGAAGCAGAGGATGTGATGGAGGAGGGAAGAGGCTGATAGAGGGGGAGAAACGGGCAGCTGGGGGAAGGGGGGAGTGGGGCTTCTTGTTTGTTTAATATCTTTATCTTAATCTCTGCCCTCGGGACACAAAGGCGAATTCATCCAGAAAACTGGATTATCTCACTTAGATGAGTCAAACACACATACGGCTGCATTCTGTGTGTGTGTGTGTGTGTGTGTGTGTGTGTGTGTGTGTGTGTGTGTGTGTGTGTGTGTGTGTGTGTGTGTGTGTGTGTGTGTGTGTGTGTGTGTGTGTGTGTGTGTGTGTGTGTGTGTGTGTGTGTGTGTGCGGTAAATGGAAAGAGATGAATGAGGATGAGTCTTGTAGTTTTATTCCTATGTTGATCATCTTTTCTTTAAGTTGCCAGATTCCCACACTTGAGGTCATTAACTACAAATAAACTACAAATACGTAGAAACAGACATGGTAGAACGTAATTGCTGTTAAATCTTTAATGTCACCCATGTTTTTAAAGTGATGTTTAAAAGTTGGGATTATCACTCAACACTGTGTCAGCTCTTAAAGCCAGAAATTTGAAATCTGCAAATCAACAAAAAACACCGCTGACTGTGTACAACTGAGACACTGGTTGATCAGGAAGCATGCCCCCTGTCAACCATGTAAACCACATTTTTATAAAGTTTGATTATTTGTAAAAACATATTCTTTTTGACGTGTTCTTCATCACACCAATGCATTTCGATACAGCGACATATTTCTACAGAGAATTTGGAAAACATTTCAAGATGACATTGATAGTTGAGGGTTTCCTCAGACGCAGCATCCAGTGGTTATTCGAGGGGCTGAATCTTTAGATCTTCACATTGACTTCTACAGAGGTCAAAATTTCAGATACTCTCATAAAGAACAACTTCACCGGGTCAAAGATGTCCCTCGTGATGGTCGCAAGCCAAAATGTTTTCTTATACACTAAAGTTTTTCTTTATACCACTGATCAACGTGGGGTCACGATTCCAACCTTGGTTCTGAAATTCCTGGAACAGTGAATGTAGGGTTCAAGCGCCTCAAAGTTGAAAGTGTTAATGGGGGAGGCTGAGAAGTTCTTTCATGTGCTAACCCATCCTTTAGTTATTAGGTTTCATGTCCAAACCAACAGGATACAAACCACTGCGGCTCCCATAGGATTACACTGAGCTTGACATTACATTCATTAGATGTGTGCTTTACATAGATATGTGTGTGTCCCCGTGTGTGTTTAAGCACTAAATCATTCATATTTCCCCTTGCTTTCACTTTAATTGGCCCTCTTTCCACATTTGCCAGGATGCCACCCCCTGCCCTCATTCTTCCTCTCCGCTGCTTCCCATTCTCCCCCCACCCACCCAGTTCTGCTCTCAACTTGACCCTAATTGATTGTAATGAGCACAAGCTTTTATACCCTCCTCCCAGTATCCCATCTTCTTACTGTTTCGTTTATTGTGTGTATGTGTGTGTGTGTGTGTGTGTGTGTGTGTGCAGCAATATGAGCGACATGAATTCCTTCTGTGTCCATACGAGTATTGAGAAGCTGCAGGAGTCTGTATCAGTCAGGACATATGCACTAGCCTGTGAAAGGACTGAGTGTAGTTGGATTAATAGCGTGCCACTTTTGGGAAACCTCCCAAATATGTGAAATGAAAGACTCTCAGTTAGAATCCAGTGGTAGCAGATGTGCTCAAAAGTTCTCGAAATTGTCGGATATTGCCGCCCTCGTTTCCATCATGGAGAAAGTGTCGGAGGAGAGGGTTTCAGACGCTGTTCAACCATTCAACAAGCACTGACTTCTGGTTTGGTTTGTTGTTAATATTGAGTGGGTTTGTGGGGAAGCAGTTGGATCAGACTTGCACCACTTGCTTGGCTTTGGGTGAATCAGAACTGTGTGTGTCAGACCCTGTCTTGAAAACTATGTTTTCTCTGACTCTCTTATTGGATGTGAAGCTGCCAGGCGAAGTGATGTACCTGTCAGACAGACTTGCTCCTTTTCAGTGGGGGATTTATACTGACAGGTCTCTTCAACAGTCAGGTCTTGAGTTTTACTCTCGTGGTCTCACACTTCTCCTCACCTCCTGCGTCCAACCTGTTGTCTTGTGCAGAGCCTGTTCTGAACCCGCCTGTTTGGAATTCGCAGTTTGCTTAGCCTGTGGTAATTCTGGTTGCAGCTTTCTTTCTGAAACTCTTAAACTGACCTGCAGTAGTTGAGCCTCAGTAAGTAACGCTGCTATGCTGGTCGCCTGTTAATTCAAATTATATCAATATTGAACATATCCTGTGTCCAAATCGCGCCAAATTTGACACTGCACTTCGTGGGCCCTTAACAATACACATGTCAAGTGTGAAGCTGATAATATGACTGGTTCTATGGATATCTGAACCATAGACAGACAGACAGAGATTTCTGTAATAGAAAAGATAGATAGATAGTTGGGTCTCATCACGCACCGACATCCTCATGTCTCTTCATTTCATTCAAATACCATGTGTCCAATTCCTCAGTGTTGCACCTGTTCTCACAGTAAAGCTGCTAATGAATGACCCCTACATGATGTCACCATGCTAATTCATAACAACTGCCATTTTTCTCTGCTTCGAAATGCCAATATGATTAAACACCATGTCAGGACCAACTATCAATCTACACCTTCATAATCAGCACTAAAGGGATTGAGCAATAAATAGCCCAAACAAACACACACATGCAGTACACATGCACAACACACATATGTACACACTCACAGACATATTGGTATGCTGTGGCGTTAGGGTTGAGGAGTTATGGGAGCGTTTTAACAGTGTAACGTTTGAGCTTTAACATCCAGGAGATGACAAAGTGCAGGGTCGTTTACTGTAGAAGGCCCTCGCACTCTGTTAATACCACACCATTTACATGCATGACAATGTGCCCACATTCACTCTCCTGTGGGATCAATAGTTTCACATAGCTTCCCAGTATGGCATGCATACCCTTGTGACATGAGGTGCAAGTCCTTGCTTGGTTGAACTCTGCAACCAGCAGCTTACAGCATGAAATGATAATCTTCAACTCTATCTGCAGCCGAAGGTTCCTCCTCCCTTTAAAGGAAACGAACAGACACCATGCACATAAATTGTTAGTTTGACTGATGTTAGTGTGGCATTTACATTAAAGTCCAGTGATCATCAGGGTTTCAAATGACAGGTCGATACGGCTGAGAGCTTTCAGCCTTAGTCGCAGCCCAACATTGATCCATTGACTTATAGATTAATGGGAACACTGATGATAGCCCACAGAGAATGTGGTAATGACAAACACTACAAACACACACTTGATTGCACACAGTCTCACACACACAATCCCAGGCAGGTTTAGGGTGACCTCTAAGCTTAAAAGGTGAGTCCTTTCGGTCAGAGAGGACGACAGGGGTGATACGTTGTCGTGTGAGACAGTCTGACATCGACCTGTCACATGTCTAATCCTCACCTCTCATGGGGAGGTTAATTACAAGTTATAGGAAAAGTAGAAATCTAAATGTCGCCTGACATGTTATTTTTCAGTTTGTATAGTTCCTGTTTCCGTATCATGACATAATACACTGTTAAAACTAGGGTTGGTCATCATGGAAAATCTAGCAAGAGCAGGCTACACTTTGAAAAAGTGCAACCGATATCTCGTCGTACCATCGCCAACTTTTCAGTGACTCGCTCTTTAACTTCTGACTAATGTCTCTGCTTCAGTTTTGTGTGTGTCTCTGGCTGAAGATATCAGTAATGCACTCCAGTAATGCGCCCAATCATTTCATTCGGACCGGATTTTTTTTTTTTTTTTTTACAGTCCGGCCACAGACACCAGGTTTTTTTTCTTCTTTCTTTTCTGACAAATTTACTCATTGATGGCTATTGGGACAAGAAGAGGATCTCAACCAATAAGAATAAAATGTGTTTGAAAAACAAACCTACCTCACTTTAAATTCAATGCAGTGTAAAATTCAACACTGTCAAGTTTTATTCATGTCCATGCTTATTCCCCTTTTTCACCTAAAATGTTTGTGCTGTACAACAACCATTGATTTAAGCTGAAGGTTATCTTTCTGTCTAAATTTGGGGTTCTTAAATGAAAGGATTACTATGAGGCTGTAGTTTAAAAGAGATTGGTTATCACTGTACATAGTATGAATGGTGCTTGTAGTACAAGAAACATCTACTGATAACTATAAGAAATGAACAAACCAGCGAAGAAAAAAACATATTTTACCATTCAGTGTTCAGTAGACAACCTTTGTTAAAGTTGATGACATGTTGATGTCAGGGTTCTGCACTTACTCAGCACCGCTCTGCATCACAACACACACACACACACACACACACACACACACACAAGTGTGCAGGTGTGTATAAATATACAGTGTATGTACAGCTTGGCCCTGCTGAGAGGTGGGTGAGATCGATAAATCTGAACGCGTTGCGTGCATTTGTAACATCCGCTTTTACAAACACACTTTGCCACCACACACATTGAGTTACACACTTGCACACAGACGCACACAGTCACTCACCGAGCCTCTCCCCTGTCTTCACCTGTCTGTAGAAGTAAACACATGCATTTAAATCAGGTGTGGGGTAGCGTGGTAACAAAGACAAACGATGTTGTATGTAATATTTTTCTATTAACATAAAGTAATATAAAGTGAAGGGCAGCGGTGTATGGAGGGAGTTAGGGGCTAATGTCCCGTATCAGATGTGGACAATGTCAAGGCTGCATACTGAGCAGTCTGTGTCCTTCTCTCCTGCTGTGTGTGTGTGTTTGTGTGTGTGTTTGTGTGTGTGTCCTGCACTTTCAGGGGCTAGAAGCTAGTGACACACCGAGCTGCCAACGCTCATATTATTCCCACTGCCTTATTAACCCCTCTGCCCTCACCTCTCTCCCCTCTTCAATGAGTTGAATGTGTATCCAAACTAACCCCAGCTCCTCTTCACCCACCTCTTGTTTTCCTGTCACAGGCAGCAACACACCTAATATTTGTTAAGAAACGTGGAGTCAAAGTTTCTCCTTCTCTCTTACTTCTCATCAGTATACTGCAGTGTGCAGAGCCACAGGGTTGGAAGTAGTGTTAGAAATAACATAAAAATCACCTTACTTTTAAAAGATGGTTATTTTCAGTATAAGGTTATTGGCAACAGGCAACTATGTAAGAGAATATATAAAAAACAAAACTTAAAATCTATTGATTATCGATCTTACGTAATCAACAATCAATACTTTCTTACATCATGTCTGCGATGTTGTCTTAGATGGTGGATAGGTTGATATCCATTATGTACACACTGATTACCTAATAGGAAAAAGAGCAGCAGCAATAACAGAAATCTGTGATTAGCAAAAATATTACATATTGATAAACAGGTAAATTTAGGAATAACCTCTGAACGGACTAACATTCTGCACTGAATTTTTAGACATTTAGTTTTTTCCTAACAAACTTTGCCTATAGGTCACTACAGCAACACACCAGCAACATTTTCTGAAGGCGCCAAATGTGAGAACGGAAAAGTTTGAGTCAGTTGCTCCGGCCAACCCCCTTAGTAAAAAGTCCAGAAAAATCTGAATAAGCCCATGTGAGAATACAGCAGGAAAATGTCTGCAAAATTCAGTGGGAGCTAGGGGGCGTGTCAGTGACATTTCTATCTCTCCATGGATGCAAAACTGGAATATTGCAACTAATTCAGGTTGAAAAAAAGGTACCATACATGACAAAGATGTCAAGTTCGAAAGACAATTTTTGATGTTTTGGCGATAAGAGCTGACGCCTGTCTCAATGTGCTGTAAACAAAAACAAGTGCGTTCCGCAGCATTATGTATACATCATGTCCTGCCTCTTGCGTGCGTTATCCAGATGCCACTCCTCACCTGAATGTGCCTGACCTTTTCCTGTAAACGTGTATTTTTGGGAGTTCATGTGTGAAAACGAAATATAGCAAATATTGCTCTGTGCATTGGGGTCACAAGTAAATTGTGTGTGTATGTGTGTGTGTGTATGTGTGTGATGAAGGGTACATAAGCCACATTCAGACTGACAGAATGACAGCTTCAGTGTTAGTGATCTCATATTCATCTCTAGATATTGTGAGATCCCACCTCTACTTATACCTTATTTTTTAAGATTGTGAAGCTGTTTTCAAACTGTGTATATATTTGTGTGTATGTGTGTGATACCTCCATTATTATCCTCCTCATGCTGTGTGATAGACAGGCATAGAGAGCTGGTCTAGTTGAGCCTGGTGGGTGTATGGATTGGATCCACTGTAATCTACTGTAAGACACTGCTATCTCTGAGAGGCTCATAGAACGCCAACTCAGCCCTTATTCACACACACATACACACACACACAGACACACATGCACGTTCACGTTCTACTAACACAGGGGGGATTTCAGGGGAAGTGAGTGAATAGTTTCAGGTCACCATGCTTGATTCCAGTAGCAGGATGCTGCGTCAGCGGGAACGGAGGTGAGGATGTGATCAGAGGAGCCTTCAGTGTCCTTAGCTCCACTGTCTGTGCCGCACAGATTTAAAAACACATCTACAGAGAAACACATCAAAACCCGTGGCTCACAGCAAAATGTCTTGTCCAGATATTCTCGCGTATCTTGTTGTTGATATCACCTCATCCGCCAGCCGAGACATCGCCACGGACACAGTGCACACAGCAATGCAGGATAAATATGAATCTGATTTCCACTGAACAGTGGGAACACTGCTCTGAGTGGGATGCTATGTCAGAAATAGAGCGATATTTGTTTAAGGGCTTTCCTTGCCTTTGTTGAGCAGTGGTGTCTGGATCAAACATGAATATTCATTCATCAGACTGAGGAGATGTTAGCACAGGGAAGGAAAAATGTCTAGAGGGCTCATTCTTTATCGTTCTCTCTCTGTATCACAGACTCTCTTGCTCCTCTCCTCACATCTAATACTTCAAGGACGGCAGTTAATTTAAGATCTATTATAAATGATTAATTCAATATTTATGAATATTTTAAACTTCCTATTAAATTACTTTGTATCTGTTTAGCATTACATCTTTCCGGATTTTTTATGTATATTCTCTCAAAGAGACAAAACTGTTGCTATTACTACATTCTTTCATCCTCTGAGATGTGTTTCTTCCTTTGATGTGTTTCACAATTTAAACAATGTTATTTCTGCCACCATCCTTCAGCAGATATACAGTTTGTGTGTGTGTGTCTGTGTGTGTCTGTGAGTTTGCTCCACTGACTGTTGGTGTTAAGAGATAAGAGTGGAGGAAAGTCTCCTTTCTTCCTCTTTCAGGACCATTACCTTTCATTCCAATCTCAGAGGAGAGCCCAGGGGAGGAGGAGGAGAACAGGAGGAGGGGAGGTGGGGGAGTTGTAGGGTGTGTGTGTATGCCTTGTCCTGCATGATGCATATTAGAGGAGTGGAGGAGTAATCTAGGTGACTGGTACTACAAGTGTCCTGGTCACAGTTTTTATTAGTTTATATTTATTTTTTATGGGGACATTAATGACTCTATTTTGTATTTTTCATGTGTTTCAGTTGGTTGGTTAGGATGGAATTTATGTTTGCATCACAAGACAGAAGTATTTTTGCTGCTCTTTGGACAACACTACATGTAGGTTTAATTCTATTGACCATATTTTATTGATTATAAATCCAGTCACACAATTTGAGTCGCTTAGCCTGCTCTGGAGTTTTTGTACTTTTGTAGCTTCAACAAAGATTGGTTTAAATTTCCTTAGTGGATTGTGTGAGAAGATACATCTGTTTTCACAGTCTCACATGTTAATGACTCACATGAGAACCGTACAGGAATACATGGAATACAGTACATAAAATGTATAACAAGGTTACAAGGCACTTTAAAAAAACAGCAATTTGAGACTACAAAGGAAGATGACTGAAAGTAAGAAATATAAAACACCTTGCACTCATGCACTAGATGTCTGTGCATAAAGATTTTTTATCAAATGACCGATTGAAGAAAAACACTTTCAAAAGATATGGACTTGGTGTTCAAAGCCCTTTAGATGGATTTGAATTCCTTCCTTTCTCCTGAGCTGATCTGGAATGTAAGGCTGTGTTCATGTATGTGTTATCAATACGCCCTTGTGCTGTAAGTATCTTAATCAATAGCCATATGATTATCCATGTAGGGAAGGTATAAATGATTTAAAACAGGGCGAGGTTGACGGATGTTTGCTTTTCACATTGAAGTTACTGTCGATAATTAATGCATGTGATTAATCTGTCAGCAACTTCACATGTGGCGAAGGATGAGAAGGGCTCAATGCTGGTCTTCTATCTGTGTATGTGTGTGTGGCCTTGACCCCCTGGATTCCCCATAAGAGAAAGAAGCTCTGGGACTTTTTGTCAGTTATACTTGAATGTGCTGGTGGCACCATGTCATCATACATATGATTTGAGGTTTTACACATAACTCATTCATCAATATTCAGAAGAACACATGCCGCACCTACTAAGTTGATGTCACAGTCAATAAACTATAAATAATTTACCAATATATCACAGAAAAGTACAGTACAGAAACCCGGGTACCATACCATACCATTCTACTGCTAAAGAGAAACCTATTGTTTGTGTTATGCATGGAAGCCACGTACTGGAGCCTTTCTTCTTCCTCCTTCTCAACTTACCAAAGTCAAAGAGTAGAATTGGGGAAAGGTTTAGCCATTCAAGGATCCCATGCCCCCCATGTTTCTATATCCTCCTTTCACATGTTCTCTTGGTCTGTGTGTGTGCACAGGGAGGAGAAGCCTATCTTGCCTGCTATCATTTCCTGAATGACCTCTGCTTTCAGCCTATGATGGATTATATTGCGCTCATAGACATTAATTTTCCTGAACCAGGCAAAAAAAAAAAAAAAGCTTTACTCACAGGAAGAGCATGTTGTTACAAGGGTAATTCCATAAAACAACAACTAAGATACAGCAGAGAGTCGGCGGTAACAACAGCAAGCCTGGGAGACTTTACACACCTCCCTCCCTTCTCTCCATTTCTCTCCTTCTCTCGCTCTCTCACTTTAAATCTTTCACTCTGAGGTATAATCAAGTGTATTTGCTTGTCTCTGTAGTTAGTAGCTGGTATTTACATGTGGTGTGTGTGTGTGTGTGTGTGTGTGTGTGTGTGTGTGTGTGTGTGTGTGTGTGTGTGTGTGTGTGTGTGTGTGCGCGCACGGTTGTACAAGTAAGTTGCAGCTGCTGTCTCAGTGGTGCTGTCTTCTCATTAAGGCAGGTAATGAGCTCAGTCACATCCACCTCTGCAGGTCACCTCACAAGAGAGGGAAAGAAAGACGGAGGGAGGATTAGAAACAGCAGAGGAGGTGCAACAGAGAAGAGGTACTCCGTGTGTGCACGAGGGAGAGAGGGGATGTCTTAATCATGTCACCTGCCTGCCGTTCCACTCGACTGCAGCACCTTTGGGTTTCTCCCTGTTTACGCTCCTGCACCTTCCTCTCCTGCGTGTGTGCTCTGGGAAAGACTGGAAAATGATGATGAGTGGGGAAGAGGAAGAAGAAGGAGAGGAGTTGTGGTGAATCAGGATACAGGAGAAAGTGTTCTGGAGGTGGAGGAGGGACAGAGACAGAATTAGGTTATTGGAAGGGAAGGGAGACACGGGTTAAAAACAAGCAGGAGACTGGAGGGAGAGGGAAGTGTTAAAGAAGAGGGCGAAGGAGTGGAGGAGTGGGGAATAGAGGGAGTGTGTCTTCCCAGGAGTGAGCAGGCTGTCTTGTCGAGTAGTTCATCATTGTGTCCCCGGTGACTGTGTCTGTGGCCTGGCCCCGCTGTAGCTATAATAAGACATAAATAAGGAACAAGACTGCCTTATCTACACTGTGGCCCCCATCTCTTTCTCTCCATTTCCCTCTCATCCTCGTGCCGCAGCAGATGTAGAGTTGTGCTGTTAAGAAGTGTTTTCCCACCATGTTCACCACTGCCACTATCTGATGACCCACAGTCACCATGAACCCAGAACTCACACAGTGGAGGCTGCCTGTCCTAACTTCATTACTACAGACAACATGTCCATCGCTCTTTGCAACAGTTTTTTACAGTTGTTTACACATAGGGCTCATTCGCCAAGTTAATTATCTTGTAATTATAAAATTGATTAAATATACTATAGATCAATAAGTTATTTTATTACCTCCACCAAAGAGGTTATGTTTTTTATTATTATTTTATTTACAGATTTCAACGAAACTTGGGTGGGGATGGGACATGCGCCAAGAGGGAACCCATAACATTTTGGGTGGATCTGGACAAAGGGGTGGATCCAGAATTGTTTTCACTTTCTTCAGCATTGCGAGATTGACATTTTTTTGTGACATTTTCCAAGTTTTTCCAGAGAATAGTGGATAGTACTTGAGGAAAATGAACCAGACACATTAAGGGGAATGAGTGTGTGCAACTTGGTGCAGCTTCATTGAGTTTAAGGGGACTGTTGGACCTTTGCGTAGGTATGCACTTTACTGAGTCCCATTCCAGTTGAAGTTTTACTTTATACATATACATTAGTCTGATGACTCGCTATCTTGTTTGCTTTATATATTTTCCATAGACCCATTGAAACAGAGGCAGGTTCTGTTTTTGAAGTTTGAAAACATTTATAACACAAACTACTCAAAGTCTGGCCTCCGAGCAGAGTAGTTCTCAATAGCATGTTGTTTTGTTTATTTCAATATAAGGACTGTAGTTTTCTGGCATCAATGTTAACTTAATATTTCAGTTTTTGTGGCCTTTAACGCCATTTAACCAAAGTCCTGGATAATCACGGTTCAAATGTCACGTCAAGTCCATGGAAGTAGAGGGACCATGGCTTTTTCAACAATTTGACTGTGTATATTTTTTATGGGAGCTGTAGAGTAGTTTTTTTGCAAGCTAAATGAAATCACTTGCTGTTTATGATGTGTTATTATGACAGTTTTAACTTAAGAAACTAAATAAAGTTTCATTGCTCTTGAAAAGCCGGTTAAAGAAATCCTGAAGGAGAGATAGTATTGAGACACATGAGGAATAGAGGGTAGACCACATCAGGACAGCTCTTTACTGCATATTATATTTTTATTTATGTATATATGTATACATATAGACCTTTACATTTATCCCAACATATAACCTCTCTATGTTTTTCCTAACCCAATATTATTTTTCTCTCCTTGTGTGTGTGTGGTTGTGTGGGTGTGTGTGTTGATAAAGGTGCTATATCAAGCTGAGTTATTAATGTGTGTGTTTATTACTTGGATGTGTGGCTTCATTGGGGAGTTGGATCTCACTTTTGCTTAAACAACTTAACGTTGCTTGACTCTGTGTCAGGCATGCCCGTGTGTGTGTGAAGTGTGTGTGTTTGTTTGAGTGTGTGTGTGTGTGTGTGTGTGTGAGGCAGAGCAGGGAGAGAGTCTGAGTCAGAGCCAAAAAGAGAGAGAGAGAGAGACCCCAGGAGAATGGGGCTTTTGCAGGGGCTTTGGTTGTTCCTGCATCATTACCCCGACTGCAGACAAAGCCTACTTATGTCCCTCTCTCCCCTCCCCATCCATACACTCACTCACTCGTACACACACATACACACACATTTGCTGTACTGTATGTGTCAACAGAGGCTGAGGGAGTCCTGCACAGGGGAAAAAAAAGAGGAAATACGAGAGAGGAGGCGAAGGAGGGGATGCAGAGAAAGGAGAATAGATTTATGAAATGAAGCATTCCAAACAGCACTATCTGCCTGCTGTGAGAAACGCCTTTCATAAATCACCACATAGCAGCAGAAAATAGAGCATTTGGTTGGGTTCGTGTGTGTGTGTGTGTGTGTGTGTGTGTGTGTGTGTGTGTGTGTGTGTGTGTGTGTGTGTGTGTGTGTGTGTGTGTGTGTGTGTGTGTGTGTGTGTGTGTGTGTGTGTGTGTGTGTGTGTTTGAGGGTGTGCGAGAGAAAGAAGAACAGAGTAGAAGAATCCTTTATTCCTGTCATTGGTCTCAGTGAAAACTATAGTAGCGGGTAGTCTTTGCAGGTGATGTATATATGTGTCCATGCACATGTGTGTGTATGTGTGCGCGCAAATGCACGTCAATGTCAATGCGAGTGTGTACGGTCGGTGTGTGCGGTTGTGTTTGTTAGATACTGCCCTCCCACAGGGTATCTTTACAGAGAGCATGATATAAAAAGAGACAGATAGGGTTAGAGAACGAAAACCGAAAACGAAAAGGGGAGAGGGAGAGCTGAGTACAGTAGCTCAGGGGGATCTCTGTCTGGGTCAGAGACAGAGGAGTTGGAGGCAGGGGGAGAGAGAGAGAAGGAGCAGAAAGGGAGAAAGAGAAAAAGGGCGACGTGCTGAGAGAAGAGTTTTTCCTCAGGTGAGTTGTTCTCTAAGTGAGCGCTGATCTGCCCCGATCCTGTCACTGGGAAGAACGCCGGGTCGACTGCACTGAGAATACAAACAGCACCTTACTCGACATACACACACAAACACACACTCTTGAGCGCACACTCATCTTTCAGAGCTATTCAGATTCAACAGTGGAGCCAGTGAACTATTCACCTAGCTGTTGAACACTCTGAGAGCGTATTAAGTGTCTTTGCCAACCATAGAAAGGCCAAGGATGTAATTTGCCAGTCACACACTAGTTTCACCGTCTGGCTCTTTAACACATCTAGTGCCCATCTAGCATCCTTAAGTCCTCAGAATGAGACAATTAGCGCTCACAGACAAGGCCAGTGTAGTCAATGGACGAGGAATGGCAATGTGGGGACAGACAGTGGAAGGATATATTGTGACTGAGGAGAGAAAAAATTAAGGAGAGACGGACAGATAGTCGAAGAATGGTCTCTTTAGATTCTCCAAGAAGCCAGAGGAGATACAGGAGGAGAGAGAGCGACTTTTATGAGTGTGACAGCGAAAGGCAATCAGATGAGAGTGATAGGGAATAAGAGAAAGCTGGAGCATGTGTTCAGTGGCCGACTAATTTCATGAACCTCTTTTACTGATTGCTAGAGGGTGAAGAGAAGGAGGAAGTGATTTTAAGGAGCAGGGGAAGAGGAAGTGATTCATGTATGAGATGCTCATGGATGTTGTTTTACCTGCAGAACCAACTTTATCTCACATTCTTTTTAAATTTTAAAGATGACTTTTTTTTAATTAAATGAGTAAAACAATCCATAATATAATATTTGGAACAAGATAGTAATTAATTTAATAAGTAATTAATACAGGTTCAAGCAACATCAACTCTTCTACCATTTCCCCAGTGATTTTTCCGTATCATGTAATTTAAGGGGTTTTAATTTGGCGGAGCCTTAAGCTGCAGATATTTCCTGGAGTTTCTCCAGCCAGGTGCACATCATGAAATGCAATGTCTCCAGTTGGCATCACATGCACTGGGGCCTTCATTGAATATTTCCAATAATTTCCTGTGACCTCTCTATGCTCTTAATCAAAATGATCTAAAGTCCCTTCCTACAAGCAAATAATTTTAATTTGAACTTAAAATAACAATCTCAAGTTATTTGTCTAAAATGCAATTTTTTAAAACTCTAACATGTTAATACTGACATTCAGAGTGTAACTAACTCTGTGTGGCTTCATCCAATCCTGTAACCGGTCTACAGGGCTTTGGACAGAGGGCAGTAATGTAGCATGCAGCTGAATTAAAGGGGTGGGTATTTAATTGCGGCCCACAGATGGCCTCATACATCTTTGGATCATTTAAAGGGGCGGTGGGCTGAGTAATGTGTATGACACGGCACTGTGTTTTATAAGAGAACCCCTATTACGCAGACCGCTCTATAAAGAGACAAGTCAGCGGGGGAGAGGTGTGGTTAAAGGCCCGGTTTGTAATTGTAGTGTGACACCCTCCGTTTAAACTCTGTCACCTGAACTCTGGCTTTGTTTACATAGGGGATTTATTAAAGAGATTAAAGTAATTTTTTTTTCACTCCGGAGTCGACCTCAGCAAGAACAGAGCTGTGTAATTTAATGAAAACCGTACTGAAATTTTATATTAAATGATATCGGTAAATCCACAAAGAATCGCTGTTGTCTGTCTGAGACAAAGAGGGATGAGGCATCTATAACATAACAGTCTTGAAATAAAGGAAAAACAAACACATAGAAATAGAAAAAACACAAGGGATGAGTGGAGAACCTACGAGTGGGCGGCAAGAAAACCAGAGGAGGAGTTTGAGTAATCACAATTAGATGAATAGAAAGAGAAGGTGGAGGAAAAGATGAGGCCAGGGGTGGAGGGAAATGAAGATGGTTAAGGGGGAAATGAAGTGAGGGATATGTAGAAGAGTGTGTTTGGTGTGGGGTCC
The DNA here is from genome assembly GCF_009819705.1 of Hippoglossus hippoglossus. Classification (NCBI taxonomy): domain Eukaryota; kingdom Metazoa; phylum Chordata; class Actinopteri; order Pleuronectiformes; family Pleuronectidae; genus Hippoglossus; species Hippoglossus hippoglossus. Next base: position 9,981,328 of record NC_047156.1, on the reverse strand, counting down.
CAGCTGTTATCTCCCTGGGGGTTGAAACAGCTGTCACGCACTGTAATAACACACACATACACACACTTGCTTTGTTCTCTTTCCCCATATCCAGACACCCCCTGTTACCCTCAGTTTTCCTGTTTTTTTATTTCCTGATTTTCTTTTTCTTTTAACCCCATCTTGGGTTCAGCCTCCTCTGTATGTCTTATTTTTTTCTGTCAATTCCCCTCTTTCCTTTTTCTACACCCCTCCCTTTCATAGAGAGATAGGGAGCAGGAATGATGGTTGGGAAGGGTGAAGGAAAGAGAAAAGAGGGATGGGAAGCAGGAGGACAGGCCTTTCATGTGTCCGCATCCTCTGGTCTGCATAGTCCAGATTACATTCCCTCATTCCTTGGCGAAACAGCTTTTCCAATTTCTCCCAACTGGGGGAAGACAGGTTGAGAAGAAGCAGCTGGTTAACTGTATTAACTCATTTTGGCCTTCTCAAAAATGTCTGGTAGACTAATCCCTCTCTGTTGACATGGCAGGACGAGGCAGTGTGGTGCTGGTTGATAGGGAGGTCCTCCTGCCACTCCAGAAGACACATGCCCTCCCATACTCCTGTCATCATGCACCGCTCTTCTCTTTCTTCAGCGTTAAGCGGCTCCAGCTCACAAAATTCAAACAGACAAATTGTAAAATTGTCTTTTAGGTTCAGCGTTGGCTCTTTTAGCTTAATCACAACGCAGTCAGAAGAGGAGGGAAATTGGATTGGGGTTTATGGAGAAGAGAAGGAAAAGGGGGCTCCCGGCTAGACACACACAGACCGAGAGGAGCGTGTACGGAGGACAAGGTGGATGGTGTGGGGGCAGCTTGGATAAAGACAGGTAGAGGTTGGATCGGCATGTTCATGCACCGCCATGTAAGACTTTGGTGTTGGGGGATGGAGAGCATTGTTGTAGGGTTGGATACAGGGGAGATCTAGAGGGATAGAGGGGGATCAGCGGTGGAAAAGGAGGAGGGGGTAAGAGAAGAGTGATTATGGTGGGTCTGGGCTGCCAGGCCTGATAAATGACTAATCAGGAGAACAGGGCCTTAGGTCCCTCACAGGACCACTACTACTACAGGCTTATCACATGCATGGGCTGCAGACACACACTTGCCTCTCGCAAACACCCTGCACACATGCAGTCTCACACTCCTGGACACAAAAGAAGAGAGTATAAGAGAAAAGAGAGGGATGGGTTGAATCCATAGCTGCCTACTCCTGGAGCAGCGCTCTGCTTGGAGAGCAGTTATGGATCCACCTCTGCCTCCTCCTCACGCCTGTCTCACCTCTCTGACTCCTTGCTCCGGGTCTAATAGTCTGCCAAGGCTGGGACAAAGAGCAGGTCACGTGACCGACGCACTGTGGTTCTATACACATTTGATATGTATACACTGGTTTACAACCATGCCTCACGTGACATTTAATAATCATTATGTATAGTCATCTATATATTTGTTCAACTTTTGTGCTTTTTGTTTAAATTAGTGTGTAGCCTTTTTACTTGCTGCAGAAGACAGCACAGGACATATTGGGGAAAGAATACAGTTAGTCTGGTTAGTTAAATCCAATCTGGCTGCATTCCAAGCTAATGATCAGGAAGGGATGGGAAGAGGCAGGAGAGAGAGTTATTGAGAGGAGGGAGGTGGCGGAAGCGGTGGTGATAGGGGTATATGGACGTCTTTGTGTGCCACGCTCCATTGACTTGGCCTCCATACCTCAGCATCCATGTGATCCTGGTGTGATGCTGCTAATAGAGGCACAGGCAGGTCGAGAGCAAGTTCGAGGGTGAGACAACCGGAGCTTTGGGGGGAGGCACTGTGCAGATGGCAAGAGGTAGAGAGGGAGGATGAAGAAGGAAAAGGAAAGAAGAAGAGGGAGGAGAATGGCACAGCAGAGGGAAGTGTTGAGAGAATAGAAGAGTAGCAGCAGCAGAAATGGAGAAGGAGAGGCGATGCGACTGTGGTCCCTGTGGGATTGGTTGCAAGGACGGCCAAGTTGGTTGCTCCGTCCCCTTGTACCTTTATGTCCCCCCCTGTCCCTTTATGTCCAGCCGCGTCCCTGGATGCAAAGTCACTCGTGTAGCCAGATCACCTCTGTATGGTATATACCTGAATGAGCAAACTGTTTTTACTCCTGTGGCTGTGTGTGTGTGTGTGTGTGTGTGTGTGTGTGTGCGTGCGTGTGTGTACTGAAAGTTAAACATTAGCCTACACAAGCAGGGTTGGTCTGCCTCCCTTTGGGGCTCAAGGACATATACTGTACATTAGTTCTTATACCCATTCATTTGTTGTATACTCTGTCTTTCCTGTGTGTGATTTCAAGTATTTAGTTAACCTTATATTTGTGTTGTTTTTAATGCTGCTGGACATGAAATACACTGCCCATCGACATAAGTGTGTAATGAAACATTTACTTTTTCTATTAAATCTGGGTGTTTATGTAGTCTGCTGTTAATACGGGACACATGCCCCCCGCTCTGTGCTCAACAGTAGATAAAGATGAAATCCTAGCGGTCTAATTCATATTTCACACCCAATATGTATCCATGCCGTTCCTGGGGCAGTAGTCATAACATGGGAAGTGTTGCTTAAGCCTTTCTTGCTCTTTGACTGTCACTCCTGGCTAACTCCAAGCCGCGTTGAAGCCTTGTGATGCCTACTTCCCTCTGACTCTCTGTCTCCACCAATCACAACCAGCAGCCCCATGATGCCCTGTGATGTGGTTCCTGCAGATGCCGGTGTCCATGGCGATAAGGCCTCACAGATGAACCATCTGATTGAATTAGCAGGCCCTTTGAACAAGCTCTGACTGGCTGTTTGCCGGCGGGATGCAAATGAGCTCCTTAAGAGGAAGGCACAGCCTTGACCCTTATTGGGCCTGGCAGTACGGACGGTGGCTCGGAGGGAGGAAGGAGGGGTAGAGTGTAACCTCTGAAAGCTCAATTGTGGGAAGTTAAGAGGTAAAAGTGTATCACTGGCAGACAAACCTCCTTCTCTCTCCCCCTGTCTTCCTCTCTTTCTCTCTCAGTCTGGATAACTGTCTTTATGGTGCCACTGTCCTCCCTGGCTGGTCGACCTTCTGGCTGGTTGGCTTTGGTCATTTGTGTCTGTGTGTCAGAACCATTCGCCGCTGCGTTAAACCTGTCTCTGACAGCCACTTAACCTCTGGGCCTGGCAGCATCCACTGTTAAGATTCTTGACCCACCAGACCAGGGCTCAGCATAGTTAACACCAGGGTTGTAGCCAAGACTTGATCAGTTGGGACTAAGACAAAACTGAGACCCAAAACAGACGAGACAAGACAGTAATTTTTAATTCTTAAACAAAGCCTGGGTTCATGCAGATAGTATAACTGTGTTAAAAATCTGCACGGCCCTCATATATTTCAATAAGAACACTGCATTGGCGCAGCTGTGGTGCCAACGCAGAGCAGAACCTGGCTCAACTTTTTCAATAAGCAATGCAATGTCATTCAACAAAAAGCTGCTTTGACCAGTCAAATATGTGCAAGTGTGTACTTTTGATGAATGCTGTATTAATACTGTTTACCTGGGAGTTATTGCAGCACAAGATAAAATGATTACCACTGTGATAACTTTTCTGTTTCACCCTTTTATATACTGTTGTTTTATCTGATAAGTCATCAAAAGCCATTGATCTATCACTCAAATCAGCCTGCATCATATGGCCCTGCCGAACTGGTTCCTGAATCAACATGGTACCATCAGCACAGCCTCTTACATTGTTATAACACAGTGTTATTTCTCGAGTCCGGTTAGACAGAGCAGTAGAAGTAGAAGTATACTGAGCTCACTTAATTTTAAAGATAGATGATGGTCTTTGTTTCAGCCCAAACAACTTTGTTACAACTAATGGTTAATTTAATAACTGGATAACCTGCCATTCATGTTTGCTATGCCTCAATCAATCAGTTGGTCTATAAGCTGGTAAAAACTGAATTTACACATTGAATAAACACATTTAGTCGGAACCAGCTATTGTTTTTTTGTGTGTTATTTATGGACAGATTTCATTGCTTGAGTTGGAGACAGAGACGAGACTAAGACAAAATGCGTTCAAGGCCAAGAGAAAGACAGTGTCAGAGCCTCGGGTGTAATAACTGGTCTGAAAACTACTTCTCTTGTGTGTAACATATCAACTCTGCTTTAGTGTCCCATCGGTATAGTACTGTGTGTATTAAATGTTTGAGAGTTACTGTACAGTAGGGGCTTGGAGGAATCTTTTACTATTTTATGTGAACACATACACACTCACTCATGCGCACTCACACATGCTATATGACCTCATACTGCCAACAGAGGAAGAAAGTCAGTTAGGGGCCGTAAGTCATGCTAGATAAATCCTGCTTTTGTTCCAGAGAGACAAGGTTGTTTTGGGTGTGGAGGGATGGAGGACTGAATGGATGGAGTGGTGCCTGTACAGTTTTAAGAGCAGGTCCCACTGTTAAAGGCTTTGTAGGCAGTGTGGCCCTTCTCTCACCCCCCTCCTCTCCCCTGGGGGGTTTTATCTGCCCATTTCCTCCTCTCATGCTGGGCCCTCGGGACGCCTTAATGGCGCCATGTTCCCTGTCAGTTAGATATTTAAATGGAAACCGACCATGAAAGTATGGCTGCTCAGGGCTGGCTCGCTGTGCCACGTCCTTGCTCTTAGCAGCAGAGTCAAATGCAGAGGCCCAAACCCCGTCCTCAAGCCCCAGACAAGCCTGGGGAGGGGGAGTCAGCCTCAATCTGCAAGTTTAATATCCCCCATCAGGTTTTAAACCTGTTTACTTTGCAGATTTGATCAAGGATACTGATGCAAATGGAGGCAAAAGCTCCTCGCTCTGGAAACCTTCTGTCCAGTGGTTCATTGATTCATGCTAAATGGGTTCAAGCATCATTCTTAATCACTCACTTGACTCAATTGATATTGTCCTAAACACAAAAGAATATCGGTTTCTCTTCACGAACCTGCAACTGTAACAACCCATTGTTGCACTTGAGGTCTGTTTCTGTGGCCTTCGTTGCATCACTGTTGTCTTTCTCCACAGTTATAATAATCACTGTGACAATTGACAGCTGCAGGTGGTCTTACCAACCCTCACCAGACACCATAATTTAACCCAGTAATAAATCTCTGTGCCCAGTTGGCCATTTTAACTGTTTGGCACAGGGCACTGTAAATTCACCCTAATTAGATCCTCCCTCTTCTCCTCCCACTCTCTCCCCCCATTTTTCCACTCTACTCTGACTCCCTCCCTCTCCCCCATCTCCTCCCCTGCTCATTGGTACATATGCTCATACACCTGGCCTGCATCGTTACCTGTTTACAAATGACCAGGCTGGTTCTGCTGGCTTCAGCATCCACTCCGCCACACAGTACTGAATCTCTCTCGCTCTCTCGCTCTCTAACCTCCCCTGTGTCATAATTAGACCTCAGAGCTCATGTTTGCTTAATATCATAATCCAGTACACCTGCATTTCTCTCTCTGCTTAGGTGTAGCACACACCCCACCTACGCCCCCACCCCTGACCTCATGCAGATAGAATTCTAGAATTGATGTTACCAGTGTATGTATTTTGTTTCCACATTTTATCCCCACCAACGCAACAGCGCTTAAAGGCCAAACAGAACACCCCTCCTTTTCAGAGTTCCTCTAAAAGGTATGAGTGCTGAGCGTGTGTGTGTGTGTGTGTGTGTGTGTGTGTGTCAGGGGTGTCAGTGTCAGGGCTAATGGTCTCTAGCAGGGGCGCGAGCCTGAAGATTTATGCCACAAATTAGTCAAATGTGATCAAACAGCAACCCAGTTAATCATGCAGGACCCACGTTTGTCCCTGCTTTATCTACAGGCATAATTATAGACACCCATTCCTGTGACAGCCCAACGGCAGGCCCCTGTGGAGTGATATTGGGGGGCCGCCACGCAGTGTTGTCACGGTGATAAATGTCTTTGGGGTGTGGGAAGTGTTTTAAACATGTATATACTTAACACCCCCTTGTGAATGCTGTGAGTGAAGGCATGGCCCCGGCAGAACTGGCCTAACTGTTAGATAAGGACCAGCTTCCTACATAAATAACAAGTCCCTGTTACAAAGCGTGTTCAAGGTGGGAATGTTCCACTTTTACTCACCGTTCTGTATAAAAGGCAAGAACACGGAATGGGGGGGTGAATTATTATTCCACCGTTGTGCTGGCAGTGGAGTTTGTCACAGATCCAAATCGATGTCTGTGTAAAAGGGACAACTGGTCAGACACCGACACTGTTGTGTTACAGGTCATGCCTCTCTTTTTGGAATGCCAGTGTGTGATGACGCAGGTGGGTTGCGGCATTATGCCGGCTTGTTTGGTTCAGTGTGAACAAGCAGAGGCGGCATAACGAGGCGCCTTCTTAACGGTAATTTAACAGGACCTCTAACCTGGCTTTAGTGTGAATGAGTCAGTTCCCTCTTCCCTCCCCAGCCTCACAGTTTCAAACACTTCAGCCATTAAGAACAAGCATTGCCATAAATCCAATTCATCACACGACTCCCAATTCATTATGTGTTAAGTGTTGACTGGTTAAAGTGAGTTCTATCACTCACCCCCACCCCCTTTTCCTCCTCTGCAGCACTGCACAACTTGCAATGTGGGAATGGGACTCATCTGGCAGTATTCTGTTATTCCAGACCATTACCATGTGCCAAGCTGGGAAAGAGATCCAGTGATGTGTGCTGCAGTTTGTGATTGGAGTGGATCCTCTCTCTCTCCCCCTCTGACAGCCATTTTAAACACTCGTTTATGCAGCGCTTTTAATATCAATAAGGGAAGCAGGCAGGCAGGCGGACAGGCAGCAGTTTCTTATACACACACTCGCACACACACACTCACACACTGAGTGACACACACGGCCTGGCTGGAAATCAGCAGCCTCCATCTCCCTGGTATGACAGGGTGTGGTAATTATGTCGCTGTGAGAGTGTGTGCTGTTTGCTGGGTGAAAAATGATAATGGGGTGATTTTTAAGTGCCATATCTCCCGCACGGGTAATGAAAAGTACTTTTAATCCAGTTCGGAGGAACGGAGGGGTGGAGGAGAGGAGTGGCTGGGGAGAAGAAGCAGAGGGGACTGTTGTGATGGGAGGAGAGGAGGAGGAGTGGAGGAATAAGAGGGTGCTCTCAGGGTGGAGGGATGCTGATAGAGGGAGCTGAGGAAAAGAGAGATGGGGAAGTTCTGTATGGAGATGAGGGGAGAGGACGAAACGAGGAGTGAGGAGAGGTTTCAAGGCAATGCAGTGGCTGAATTGTGTGTGTGTGTGTGTGTGTGTGTGTGTTAGAGAGAGAGAGACGGGGGGCTTGTGTTGTTGTGCCAGGGGAATGCTAAGCCTTGGCATGAAGCTTGAGCTCAGCAATTAGAATAATTAAGAGGGACTGACAAGCTTTTAGACTCTCTTTCCCTTCCCTTCCCCTCTCTCACTCCTCCCATTTCTCTCTCCCTCCTTTTTCTCTCTCATCCCTGTGCCAGCTGTAAATGTGGAGTATGTCAGACAACATTATGTCAGTTGTGTCAGGTTAACACACATGTGCATTCGTTAGATGTCTGCGAGTGTCAGGTGCATCAGTGCCAGTGAAGAGGGAAACCCTGCAACTCAGTCAACTTCTCTCACCCACTCGTTCCCCTGAATTTGTGCACATGATAAAACCTGTATTAACACAACCCGTGTATGATACATTAATGCTGTGGAAATCTACAGAGGCTGCTCTGTAAACCACTGTGCACTAATATTACCCTGGAGTCAGGATTGCCTAAAGGGCTTATCACAACCACGTCACAACTAAGGACTCAATGTATCAGTGTGTTGTTATGCACACACAAGGGTGTGTATGGGTGTGTGTGTAAGAGAGAGAGAGAGTTCACTAATGACTTCACACCCCATTAGCGCCTTTGCTTGATATGTCACACTTCATTATGTACTTAGATCAGTGGTGCATGAACTTGGAGAAGAGTGTGTGCATGTATGAAACATGTTTGCACTGGGGAGTGTGTGGCTACACCAACTTTCACCATCTCCTCGAGTGGGTATTACAGCTCTCTGTTGGGACCTACTTTTCATACTCATTTATTTGTTTTAATTTTATACGACTGAAAATGTAGATTCCAGTCTAAAACAATTTACCACATTACTTTGCACATTATTTATAATAAAAGTGAAGTTGTCCAAATTATAGCTCTGTGCTTAAATGTAATTTATGATATGATAAAGAGGTTACAGGACCCTACAATAGACAGTGAATGTACATAACATTCATTTTGTTCAGTGAAGACTCTTTCACCTACAATTAATCCAGAATAATTTTGCCAAAAATTATATTGTTTCTTTGTCCTGAGCTTGGCTCTGGATCCAGCATGTGATTGTCTCTGTTAGTCTATGTGATCTGTATGCAGGACACCTGCGAACGAAAAATAAACGTCCTTGTCTAAGCAGATATATTTCTATCTGTTTAAATCTGCTTAACATTTTATAATGGGCCTGATATATGGAGAGTTTATTTGTCTTCATAATTTACAAGATCTCTTGTGTGTGATTCATAGATCAATTACTCAAAGAGCCGCCACTATCCAAACATCTATTCCACTGTTTAAGCATGCCTTTGTATATAAATCCATCATAAAATCCTAAGTGTAAACTATTTGTTTGCGTGTTTCCCTGCATGTATCAGTGTTTATGTGCACGTGCGTGCGTGCTTGTATGTCCATGCAGCATATGTGATATGTTTTAATTCATGGTAAACAGACAGCAGTGCGGCCAGGCAGGTTAGTTTTTATCAGAGTGTGTTTATCTTAATTCCCCTCAGTCTCTTTTAGTCCTACCATCCATTATCTGTCTGAGGAGGCAGCGTGCTCCTCTGGGCCCTACACACAAACACCCACAGTTACCTTGGCGCTTAAAATATGATGATATGACTGTATGAGAGTATGTATATATTGCTCACAGCGTGTGACTAACTGCCTGTGTCTTTGTCAGTTTTGTATGCATTGTTGCCTTGGCGCATGGAGAAGATGATGTTTTCATAGCGGTCCACTGTGACCTTGGCAGTGTAAACGGGTTGGTAATGTAATCATGGGCGGAGGAGAGGAGCTGCTCCGACAAGGAACCATAAACAGGCTAATAGATGCATGCCATGCTAACATGACACATCTCACACATCACAGCATATGCCATGGCACACACACGTGGTACGTGGAGGTCAAGTGTGATAAAATGGCCATTTCTCTCCATCAATCCACACTCAACAAGCCATAATGACAAAGTGAAAACAGGTTTATGTCAAGTTATTGCAAATGCATTAAAAAACACATTCAGACCCATAGTTCAGTACTTTTTATATGTTTTTTTAGCAGCAATTACAGCTCTCACTTTTCTTGGGTGTGAGCATTTTATTCCATTCTTCCTGGCCGATCCTCTCAAGCTCCGTCAGGCTGGATGAGAAGCATCTGCGAAATGCCACTCTCTCTCTCTCTCTGTATCTCTAGATGTTCTATGGGGTTTAGTTCTGGACTCATGCCGGGCCACTAAAGGACAGTCAGAGACAAGCTGTATCCTTAAGGTCATTGTTATCATGCTGAAAGGTGAACCATCACCCCAGTGTCAGGTTGTAGGTTTTCTTTTGTATTCAGCTACATTCATCCTTCCCTAAATTCTGACCTCCATGCGTCACCATATGTGTTATCCAGGTAATAAGTGTGAATTTGCAAGACTTGCAGTTTTTTTCCTCATCAAACCCGAGAATCTTATTTGTGAAATCCTGACACTTCTCTAACTCTGAGGTTGCTGCCATATTCCCTTTATTTCCATGTAGCCCTTTGCCATAAAGGCCTGATAGAGTCTGCCTGTCCTTCCAGCAGGTTGTCCCAACGCCGCAGGGCTCTGTTAAAGTGACTCTAGGGCTCTTGGTCACCTCCCAGACTAAGGCCCTTCTTGCCGGGTTCTTAATTTTGCCAGATGGTGGTTTTAAACCTCTTTCACACTATTAAAGCCACTGTGAGTTGGGTTCCTGGTTTGAATCCTGGTTTGGCTGGGATCTTCCTGTGTGGAGTTTGCATGCATGACTGGGAATTGGCACAGCGATACGCTGCGATCTGTCCAGGGTGTACCTGGGATTGGCTCCATCTCCCCCCCACAACCCTCAAAGGATAAGGGGGGGGAAATGGCAGTTTTATTGTTTTTAAATTAAATCTGCAACACAATAAAATGTGCGATAAGTGAAGGGGTCTGATTACTCTAGGAAGCCACGGCACACAAAAGGGAGAGGGCATCAACATGTAAATATGAGAGACTCACACACTGGATGCTCACACTACATTACCCCCTGTGTGGAGAATGACAGGCTCCTACAGGGGTACGACCTTCTCCTCATGCTGTTTGTCTTTAGGGTCACGTCCTGCCCTCTAACTTCTGATCCCTGACCTCTGACCTTAGTCCGTCAGCCACCAGACACCAGCCCTGAGCTGACAGCTCCCAAAGCCCACTGACCCCAAAAAGCAGTGAGAGAGAGCCACAGAGAGAGAGGGAGACGGAGCTGTGACCGTCGACCTCTCTTGGAGGGGGAGCAGTGTACAGCCGGCCAGAGTGATAGTTTACCTGCTCAGAGAGGTCAAGAAGAGAGAGAGAGCGAAGAAAACACAGATCTCATTAATGAAATATGAAAAACAAAGTGAGAGGAAATGAAAAAGAGAGGGATTTGAGGATTGAGGAGAGGGAGGAGGTGCGGAATGGGATGGGTGAACAAACATGGGTGAACCTGGCTAGTGGAGGTCACACTCTGCCTGAGGAGACAGGTGCCTCAAGATTAGCCTCCACATTAATGGCCTTTACTTACACACTCACACACTTGCACACACACACGCATACATGGAGCAGGCCAGTGCTAGAGAACTCCTATACCACAGGGACGTGGGACTAGTGAGAACACAGCTCGGACTCTCATATCCTATTTATACATCCTTTGCTGTACATTACAATCCTATTTAGCTCGCCCTGCTTCCTGCACAATCCTATTTATGGACTCACCCCCACCCCACCACCTCTGAACACCCCCCCTTTCACTCTCGAATCCCATTTGTGTGCCCTCTCCTCCCGTATGCAGGTGCCATCTATCCAGAAGGCTGCCTACTGGGCGTGTAAGCTTTATCCATATGAGTGTGTGTGTGTTTATGTGTGTGTGTGTTCATCAGTGATTTGTGTGTTAATGTAGCAGGGAAATTGGAGTGTTCTCACCCAGGAATAAGAGAAACACTGTTCTTGGACTCTTGCGTTTGCAAACATCCATCAGTTGCTCTGGGGCTAACTAAGAAGCTCTTTTGTTCTCGAAAGACAAACGAAGCATGAAAGAGGAAACCACGTCAAATCGTGTCTTTCTCTTCATGATGAAACAAAGTCAAAGAGTTAAGGTGAGACCGGAGTCGCTTTGCCCTCCACTGCAACCTCTGCTATCTGATGCAATACATTGCACATCCCTGTCTCTGCGTTCATAAACTGTCCATATTATAGATGAGTGTCTGTGTCTTCTGTCCCGTCCTATCTCCACCTGTCCCCGTGACAGGCCTCTTATCCTCCATTAGTGTATTTAAACAGGACAAAGTGCCTGTCCACATCACGGACCTGTCTCTGCCTGACTCCCCCACCTGTCACTCACCCGGTGATATGAAAGCGTCCTCATTCTGTTTGAAGGTGGGAGATGAAAAGAGAACAGCAGTCAGGGACCTGGCTGGACTGACAGACTGGATTAGACCATCCGATCCTAGAAAACGAGGTACGAGGGAGGAGAGAGAAGGGCGAGGATGTTCCTGCCTAACTGGATTAGAGGAGGAGGTGAAGGAAAGGTATATGTAGAGCAAGGGTCTGTGCCTGTCTTTATTAGGGGGAGGAAGGTGCAGCAAAGTGGGCGTGGAGACTCTCGTGCCTGTCCATGTTAGAGAGACAGGTGCTGGCCGGCGCTCCGGTTAGACTTTCGTTTGAGCTGAAGGACTCGCGTGTCTCTCAGACACCGGTAATGATGAGCCAGCAACAAAAACCTTAACACCATCTTCTCCTAATGAAACTGAGAGGAAGACGGACAGACCGCCAGAGCACAAGGTTAAACAGCTCACCGCTCACGCTGCCGCTGCTTCTCCCTTTGCTTTGTATACACAGCTGGACTAGTTCAAGTTATATTGACGCTCAGTGCGAGACTTATAGGCCGAGGATTTCAAACAAGTGATATATGACGTCTCCCGTTTGGCAGACATTTTTATCCAAAGCCACCACTGGAGTGAAATAGTGTGAGTGAGCTGAATTTATTAATCATTCAATTAACTAAATGTTCCTTCTTGGTAGGGTTCAGATGAATGGACTGTCAGTCTTTAATGCAATCTAATTCTCAGCACACCTCAAGAGAGATGCTGAGAACTTAACTGCTCTGCAACTCTTTAATTTCTCTCACTCTCTCGCTGCCTTTCGCCTCCATTACTCATTCCCTGGTACACCTTTGTCACATTCATTTCTTGGCTTTATTATTTCTCTGCATGTTGCAGTTTGAATGCAGATTGCGACAGTTGAAGTTGTGTCTTTATCCCTCCTCCTCCCCTGTGTCTCCGTCTCCCCGTCCGTGCTCGGATAGAGTCTTCCTCTGTGTCTTTTGGGCCGGCTGGTAAAGACAGTCAGGGCAGTCGATTGTATCAGACGATCAGGCCAGTTCAACCATAAATTACCTGCAGCTAACAAAGCATGCTGCTGTAACTATTACACAGCCAGTCAAAGTCACCCCGGCCCACACGGCTGCACGGGCGCCTCACACACTCAAAGATATCGCAGACCAAAGAGAGTGCAGGGGTTGTGGGGCCGTGGTCAGCTGCATATATGCATAAATACCAAGATAATAACTTCAAACACAGGTGGTGAATAGAGTAATGATACATACAGTCAGAGGCAGATGATCACCTGTTATTAGCATATGATTTCAGAATTAATTTAAAATCCAGACAAATTAAAAAATCTAAAAAAGGCTAAAGAATCACAAACATTACTGGTCTTTGTAAACATACAAAATATTGGGTTGATTTATCAACATCATTCAATTTGAAATATGTTTTAATTCACCCATTCACACTTTACAAAGAAATATAATATGGAATAATTATTCATTAAATGTCTACAAATGACTGGACCTATGTGATATATTTTGTTGACTTGTGTACTTACATTTTCCAAAATGTTTCCCACAATATTCAAATCCAGAAAAATACTCGATTTTATTCAAGGTAATAATATGTTTAATTTTGCTCGCTTTTTAATTGCGTCATATTCACTTTTCCTCTGGCTTTCCTATAACTTCTGGAGCAAACGACGTATGACGAAGGAAAAACCCACTGCTTACCAGTTAGCTGTTTTATCTTTTCACTCTTTGTATTGGTCACTCGTAATGCATCACGATTATTCATTGCCTTTTGCTGCGTAACCCGAATAAATCTTTAATACATAACCTCATACTCACATTCATCCATCCACATTAATAACCACATTTTATTGGAAAGCAATTAGAAACATATTCAGTTCATTAAATGTAATTTAAATGTGTAGCACTGTGTGTTTACCTGTTTATTGTGCAGAGACAGTGCCTCTCCCTCTCCAGCTGTATGTGCAGCTCTGTGTTATTGGCTAATTGAGAGCGTGTTTTGTGCTGCAGTTCTGCCCTGGAGGTTAGTGTTAGCACACACACACTGTAGCAGGACAAATGAGAATACACCCCGCCATCTGCCCAAGAGAGACACTCCCTTGCCCTCTCCTTGTCCCTCTACCCTTGTCCTCCTCTCTGTTTTTACTCTTTTTCGTCTCATTTTCATTCCTTCCCTCATGCTCCCACCTCTCTTTTCACCCCTTGCACACCTCTCCTCCCCCTCCTCTTCCCTATGTTTTGCCTCCCATCTTCTCACAGTTTGATCCTCCTCTCGCTCTCTCTTTACCATCATTTCAGCCACTCTTGTTTCCTCTGTCCTCTTTTCTGCTGCCTGCCTCTCTCCATCCTGAATAAGTCAGCGTGAGGTGTGTTTGTGTTGTGGTGTGGGGGTTCAGGCTGTCGTGTTGAGGTGTTACCGTTCTCCGACCGCAGACTTTCAGAACGTTCCATTGGCGTGATCCATAGGGGCTGACACCGAAGGTGACCCCCGGTCGGTAACCTTGGAGACCAACTTTATTAAAATGAATTTGAGTAGAGGGGCCGTCCTGACAGCAGCATAATTACATCGCAGAGCATCAGCACTAATTTATGCAGCCCGCATTCAACCGGTCAGGAGTGCCGAGATGGGGTCAGTGTAGTCACACACACACACACACACACACACACACACACACACACACACACACACACACACACACACACACACACACACACACACAAAATGGAACACACAATCACATTGACTCAAAAACACACAAACACAACTGGATCAGAATACCAATAAACTCTGATAAATACATGTAGTTTCTTCTATTCATCTAATGTTTTCACAGTTTTGAGGGTCAGTATGTTTTTGAATGGGAGTAGACATATATCAGTGTGTCTGGGTCTGTGTTATGGGACAGACAGACATGTACAGTTCTTATTCGTGCCACCATTGGAAAAATGCAGCAGAGTGATTTTTAAAAGGCAGACCACAAATTAACCAATCAGATACTGCATGTTTGATATCGCTCTAAAGTTTTGGTTTTATCAATTAAAAAATTTGAAAAAAATAATGGGAATACAAGTGGGAACTAATATGAAAGAGTTTAAAATCGGCTGGCTCACTATTAATAATTTTTCCTCATGACTTCTGCTTTACCACTTGACATTAATCAAATAATTTAAAGGGCAAATGTCTGAGTCTCTCACTCTGAAGTCGTTTGGGTGTTTTCCTCTTCCTCAAATTTGACTTCTAATCATATAATATGCAAAGTTTTATTTTTTCTCTTTCATTCATGACGTTTAATAAATCTTCATCTATCTTCTTCTCTTACCCATTCAAATGTCAATATCCAGCTGAAAGATGACCCACAGCTCTGCACTTGACCAAAAATGACAAGAGTGACAAAGTATTTTATTGTGGTCTTGTTGTTGATTACAGCTTCTCATTCATTCGTACCACTCAATCTTTAATTTCCATCACTTTTATTCAGATAATGATTTGTAAGGTCCTCTGTTATTTATTATCAATCAACAAAGATCCTTGATGAAAAAACAATTTAGTTAATGTGCCGCTGGTTTGCAACTAGACATCACGTCCTTGATCACAACTAAGGCTCCACTGCTCCGTCCTCATCATGGCTGAGAATGTACCGAGAGATGGAAGAAAAAGGTGGAGCTGGAAATGAGCGGAGCAGTAAGGGGGGAAAAAAAGAAGAAAAAGGGGGTCAGAGGAAGAGAAGCAGGGGAAAGTACAGCAGAGGAGAGTATAGCGGGGTGAAGAAGGGGGTGGAGGGGTGGACATGGATATAAGTCACAGCTCCAGTCACTCAGTTGTAGCCGTTGTGACCAAGGGCACGCTAATCTATCCCATTAGCAGATCTCTCCAAGTCTCTCATAATGTTACCGCTAGCTGCTCTCCTGTGACGTGTTCTGTGTGTGTGTGTGTGTGTGAGGGAGAAAGGGAGAGAGAGGATGAGTTTGCGTGAGCGTGTGTGCGAGTGAGTGTGTGCGTAAGAGACATTGTGAATGAGACGCAATGCTCTCGCCTGTGTGTGTGCGTGCGTGAGCGTAATGACAGTTCAGCTAGTTGCTCTCCTGTGAAAATGACACGTTCCTGCCAAATTAATATCATTACTATCAGAGTTTAATGGGCCAGTGCTGCCTTCTTATTTAAAACAGAACATCCCTCTCTCGACCTCCACCACAAGGGAAGGGGGGAGGCGAGGGGGGAGGAGAATGGGTGAGAGCGAATGGCTAAATGAGCAGGATAGACAATGTGAATCAAGACTCTTTATTTTTTTACTGTACCATGGCCACAAAGAGGGAAGTTGATGCTAAATATGTTGAGAAGAGTTTCAAAGCAAACAAACAAAATATTGACGATGGAAAATAGATAATTCATCTGTGAAGAAAAGAGCTTAGAAGAAATAAAGATTTCAGTTATAATTCACTGGTATTTCATGTGAGTCATTTAAATAAAAATAAAAATTCCTTTGTCACTTTGTGTGATAGCTTTAAGAATGTATCCTTGCGTCTTTGTTGAACAATGAGGAATCCTCCTGGGTTCTGATGTTCAATTTTGGGATTGGATTCTTTGTATGTGTTACACTGGATACGTCTACTTAGCATAACAAAAAGCCCCATAATGTTTGCTTTGTGTTGGGTGCTCAGGAGCGTCTGCCTTTTCTGAGGTGGAGAATTTTGGAGGCTCCTTGGACGTGTTTGGTTCTCGGTTACATTTTCTTTCTCAGCTTGTGTTTTACAGGACGCCTTTCTGGTCGTTCGTTTTTTTATTTTATTTTCGGGTGCCTTACAGTAGGTGTGTGTACAGTATGAGCAGTCTGTTAGGGTGTCATTCTTCACTTGGAGGCAGCACTGTGATAATGAGTTCATTTGGAAGTACACTCTGCAGGTTGTCTGTGCATGTGGGCGCGTGCATCATTGTGTTTGCACATGTGTGCATATTTGCACATTCTGTAGCCATGTGAATGTAGCTACTGTTCACTACAGTGTGTGTGTGTGTGTGTGAGAGAGAGATTTTTGGTACGTGCGTGTGCCTGAATGTGTCTGAGAGATTCTCAGTGTGTGGATATGTCAGATTGCCGCAGGAGACCAATTAGCTGGTGCATCAGTGAGGAGGTGAGCATACACACACCTGTGTGTGGCCCTATTACACCAGCTCATCACACAGTCACATACCAACACACAGACAGCATTGCTCTTCTTATAATAGAAACATAGTGACACTTACAGTACATTGACCATATGGAATAATGACTCCACTGTGCCAAACTGTCAGACGTGATTCACCAAGCATGTGTTATTTCAACCCGCTGTTACTAACTTAACCAACTTTTGTGAATTACGCTGCTATCTTGCTGCTGCTGAATGTTTGTCGCTAGCAATATGTATTTTACATTTGAGGGTTTCTTTGCACAAAACTGCATGACTTTCATACCCAGGAGATGGGATCAGAGTGATTCAGTCCAAACTTTGAGGTGTCGTGCACCGTCGAAGTCAGGTGAGATTGAAAAAGCCGATCACAGCCAATAAAGCAGCCAGGACTCTTCATGTATAATTCAGATCTTTTATGGTGGGCTATGCACCCATATGGGCATGCTAAAGGAAGACTAAGGCCATTTCCAGCCAGAGAAAAGCCCCTTTAAAAGCTTATCCCTGTGCCAGAGTCCTGCTCCTTTTACTGCTCCTCTTTAATGAATAGGTGTCCAATAAGGCCTTTTATTGTCTTAGCATATGTTGCTTTTATTAGGGGAAAATAATTAGGTTGTGCGGATCACTTCGAAAGTCCTCTCGCAAGATAAAAATGAGATAGTTTCACAGTCGCTGCGCAAGTCCTTCTGACTCCCTGTCGTTTTCCCCTTGGATGCCTTGTGTCCTAGCTCCCTCATCTCCTTCCTCTCCTACTCCTTCGGCTTGTCCCTCCTCTCATCGTTATGCCTCCCCTCCTCCTCTCCCTCTTGTCCTTTGCATTCCCTCCACCTCGTTCCTCACTTCCTCTTCTATTGTTCCCTTGAACATGTGGGCATTAAATGTATGCAGGGGTGTCGCATTGGACTGCGCATTTACACACACACATAACAGATGAACAATCACAGTGTGACAGGAGGCTGTTGATGACTGACACTTGGTTGATCTTATCTGGTGCAGAAGGGGTAAAGGGAGGGCCGCAGGGAAAGAGAGAAATAGTGCAGGCAGGGGGGGGGGGGGTGGCGGGGGTGCAGTGCTTTGTGTTGTGTTGTTGTCACTCTTTCATAGTTTACTCCTCTGCTCCTTTCTCTCTCTCTCTGCCTTCTCATCTTCGGCTACATCACTTATATGTAGTAGAAAGAAAAAAAATGTCAACAGAGCTCATCTGTGATCTGGGACTCGAGGGAAAGAGATCCATTTACTCCCCTACTATGACCGTTTACCCATGAGACCTCGGCTACAGCAGCACTGTATGCCCAGTCCTGTAAATTATGAGGCTGGGGGTGGGGGTGGGGGTATGTGGGACTGCCGAGGTTTGATGGAAAAGCAGGGGCAGAGGAAGGAGCAGGGGGCAAAGCAGACAGACGGACAGAGAGAGATTGAGCAGATGATGGAGGGAGAAGGAGGCTGGTCCTTCCATCCTGTCCTTAATGCCCCTCAGGGGAGCCCGCTGCCCGTAGGTGAGTATTAGCCATCAGCCAGAGGGCTAATGGAGGGTATGAAATAGAGTTTAGTATATACAGATGACCAGGAATATAGTAATCACTGGGGAGACCCGGGAGGAGAGCCGGTCATTCTGTGCAGATCTAAACAAGGAGTCAGTCAGATGTAGCTCTTACTTGAATAGAGGCTTTACCTTGTACTCCAGGCTGCTGAATAACTGGAAATTATAATCTATTCTCCCCATGATATGTTTTTTATAAACTATCTAATTGGGCTAGAACCGATCAAATGAACAACACAGTCATTCGTCTAATTTGACCTTTGGCCTACCTCGGTCAGGGTGACAGAGGTCAGCGTGGAGTCAGAGGGGTGAGTGTCAGGGTGCGTTCTGAAGTGTGCGCTGAGGTGTTTGAGCTGCTAATCTCCACTGCTCTTGGTTGAGTGGTCAAGCTGAATGGAAGGACAGCTTGTTTATCTGAGGGGACCGCATTACCCAGCATTCCCTCTACAGCTGGGCCAGGCACGCTCAGCGGAGCTGTCGGCTTGCAAGAGGTTACTACGGCTGAGGGCAAAAGATTGCTCTGCACACACACACACACACACACACACACACACACACACACACACACACACACACACACACACACACACACACACATACCAAGACCAACTCAAACCTTAACCATAGTTACTACTTACCTAACCTTAACCTAACCCTTAACTTAACCTTTAGACATGTCTTCACCTTAAATTTTAATGATTTTCGTTATGGTGACCTGCTTTTTATCCCCAATGGAAGACAAGTCCCCATAATGTGACCGTGAAACCAGATTTAGATCTCCACCACATACCTGGACAACACACACACTTTAACACATACACACAGGAGTACAAAGAAGAAGCTTATGATTTCAATGGTTATTTATTAAATGTAAAATATCTTTAGCACAGATTAAAAATCAGACACCTCCATCTATTAAACATCACAGGTTGAGAAAAAAAACATTCCCGAAACAGAATCACAATCCCTTTGGAGTCCCAGGTTCAGGATAGCTAGTCCACGAGGCTGCGCAGAGGGCTGAGGCAAACACCGACTTACACGCCAGGAAATACTGTCTAAATGCTGCAGCTGCTTTACACTGGATTGTAGAAAATGATTTTTGTTCACCAAGTACTTTGGAAATTCAAGGATTTTAGCAGTTACTCTAATTATATAAAAAAATCTGTAGTTCACATGTATGTTTTCTTGAGACCTGACTGACTAAAACAGGGCAAAGTGTGGTGCTTGTCTGTGACTGACAGGTAACCAAACTTTGAGCAGACAAAATTATTTTGGGGTTATGACCAAAAATGTCTCCTGGGCCAACTGCATATATGCAGTGAGCCTCCACATGACAATCATGGACATATGCTGCAGTGATCTGTGGTTTATTTAAATAGCAAATGGCTTTGTCCGGTTTGCCAACATTTAGCGCTGCTGCGGAATTGGAGTGCCATCACAGAGGTCAGCTGGTGAGTGCCCCCTCTCTCCTCGCTGCTCTGCCTCAACCCTCGCTGCTGTATACAAATGCCAACTGACAACAACTGACACAGATGGTGAGCAGAAACACAGAAGGACAGTCAAAGGAAGAGAACCACCCACAGGAGTAAGAAAAGAAGGAAGACTCGACACACACTGTCCAGGAGAGGATATTGCCTGACAATATTCAACTCATTTATTTTAAACCTTTTTTTATTTAATCTTTTCTTTTTTTTTCACTTTTTTAAATTATTCAGTTTTTTTCATGCCATATGAGAATTTGGGGATTATAAAAGTACCTGAAAGAATTGCTAGGTTTTCAGCATGCATAGCTGTTTGTATTTACAGGTTCGTATATACAGGGATGGGCCAAAAACAGACTGCTCTACAGTACTGGGTTTATTTACATCCAAGTCAGAGGAAGAGGTCAATGTCGTAACTACAGATGGGGGGGGGGGGGGGTGGAGGGTCACATGCATAGGATCAGAAAAATGCTTACACGGCTGAGTACAACTTGGATGAGGAAGACGCGGAACAGAACACGGCAAAGTAACATTACGGTTAATTTAACATCATCACATCCACCGTTTTGCTTTTGAATACGAGCTTTCAACAACTGGTTATTGCGTAACACTTCACAAGGACACATCTATTGCAAGTCCATGAGGTCCTCGGGTTATGAGTCAATACTGAGATTGGAAGACTTGGATCTGATCCCAGAGCAGTTCCAGAGCCATGGTAGTGGAGCGTAGGCTCTCTGCTGCTTTTTCTACAGTCAGCTTATTGCAGTGTGTTGTAAATTTATTTCCTCAGTATTTGGGTGTGTTTTTATAACCCATGAAAGCAGATGAACACGAAAGTGAGTACGATTTTACTTTACTCACTTCATTCTGACCTGCTCCTTTGGTTCAACATATTGCTGTGAACTTTATGGTTTTTTGTTTTTTTTTAGCATAGAGGATCATTTTCGATCTGGTGTTGATCTGGTGCACCTCAATGTCCAAGTGAAGTCTCAAGTCTTCATCTGAGTCTTTCGAGTCTCTGCCGGAGACTGACTGTGCTCACCAATGACTTAACGATTGTTCTAGAGGATGTTAGTGTTTAATTTCAAAGCGCAGATCATCGTTTAAAAAAAAAACAACTATAAGTGTGAAAGTAAAAATGCTATAGTTGAACCCATTTCTATTTCAGAGATGCTTTGGAGGGTTTACAGTGAAATATCTGAGGTGGGTGTGTGTGAGTGGCTTTCTGACCAGGCCCTTTGCACAGCAATAGGCGGCGAACCACACACTCACAATGATGAAGTAAATACACTTTAATTACTTCAACTAAAAAAACCTTCACGGGGAAAATTGCTGGATATTGTTATTTCTGAGATGAGTCCACGTCAAGAAGTCTGAGTCAAGTCACAGTCGACAGCTCTGGATAATTGAGAAACACTCTTAAACACCACAGATGTTTTTTTTTTCTGAGGGAAAAATTACGGTACACAAGGTCATGATTCACATTTAGTTGCAGAAGATAGAAAGACACACAGCAAAGTCCATCAGTTTGTAAACAGCTAAATTTACAGGCATAATCTACAGTTTCACATGGGACGGAAACGTCTGTCTCACGAGAGACAGATGTGACGCACACTGTGATATTACCTTTCATGTAGATTGTCCCAAGTGTTAATTTGAGAATACGTTTGTTGTTCACGTGTAGATATGTATTTGCTTGTAGTTGTGTAATGTAAGTGTATCAAGGTTGTTGGGCATCTTCTCTTGTTCTTTCCCCCCCGCCTGCCTCACACACGCCTCCTATCTGCAAACACACAATGATAGATGGCTGTGGTGGGTGGTTGAGCATGTTAATGTCTAATCTCATCAGCCTTATCTTCTGCAGAGGTCGCAAGGTCAAGTGGTGAGGGGGGATGAGCTAAACACCAATAAGAGAGCACATTGCTTGACACACGGCACTAACGGGCCAAGTTTGCGTTGTGTCCACTTACCACAAACTGGACTGCAGAGTAGTGGAAGTACACACTTCTCTTTCCAAATATTGAAGTCCTTTTGGGAAAAAAAGTCCCAGAGCCTTCATTTTAAATTCAGCCACATAAACCTGGATTATGACCATGAAAGTTTTTTATTAGTATTTCCACGGTGCAGCAGGACCAGTGTTTGGTGACTGGACACAAACAAACTGTTTCTGAAAGTCAGCCAAGTTCAAGGGGGCGTCTGCGAATCAGAGGCGGCTGCACTGAAATCTTCAGTGGAGTTTGAAAGGCATTTCAGACGAGCTAAATCAGATGCCCTAAGCGGGGGGAGATGAGTTAAACTGAGCGCGTGTGAACCTGCAACTCGGAGACACTGCTTGGCATTTGTCTGTCTTTGATATGGCGGCATGTGATGTGGATGAAGTTATCGCCCCACTGGCAGGTGAGACAGACAGCGGCGCACACAGAGATGCTGCCGTTTCATCTGCTGTTTACCGGCTCTCTCATCACACTGCACTTCAAACACGCTCAATCTGCTGCTGCAACGTTACACACCACGGCTCCTCCTGGTGGAAGTTTACTCTGAGCTTAAAGGGGCTTGTGTGTGTGTGTGTGTGTGTGTGTTGAGAAAAATATTTCTTGGAATCTGATTTGTGTGGTTTTTTTTGTTCATTGCATTTGCATTTTGTGCATATGTCTGTACTCGTGTGTGAAAGTATAGCTGCTCTGGACCTCAATGGATCTTTCCACTTCGTGTGTGTTGCTCCTACAGCTGCTTTAGGAAGCTGTTCAAACAGTTGGCATGTAACGTGGCTCCGTTATGCATGTGTGTATGTTTGTGTGTCTTGCCCATGTTTGACTACTGCATATATGGGTTGTCTCAGTGCGAGCCAGTGCCTGTGCGAAACATTAGTCCGCAGTCGTCACATCAGTGTTCCCTCTCACTCTCTCTGCCACCCCTCCCTCTCATTGGGAGATAAAGAGGCGAACCATTTCATGTGGCCGTATAGAAGTCATCTCCAGCCTCGGAGTTTGCAGGGAAGCTGTCACAGCAGCTTTTAGCCGGAGCTGCAACATGAAAGATCCCTCTTTGAGCAGCTGGGTTATGTGTGTAATTCTCTCGGACGTGTTTATTCTGCTGCCGTTTCAGCTTTCGTTTTCAAATGTCACAGAAATCTCTCTCTCCTCCAAGAATATCCCCACTAATTACTGACTGACGGGGCAGGGTGTAAACTTAGCAGGTTGCATTCAAATACTGTTTCACTTTTAGCGAGTCTCGGCTTGAGACGACATGAAACAGAGGGTTTTCCGGGTTGAGACTCGACCGGTCGTCAGATTTAAACTCGCCTTCAAAATGAGAGCGGACTGAGAAACAGCTGGAGGGAAAGACTTGAAGTGTGTGTGTGTGTGTGTGTGTGTGTGTGTGTGTGTGTGTGTGTGTGTGTGTGTGTGTGTGTGTGTGTGTGTGTGTGTGTGTGTGTGTGTGTGTGTGTGTATTCTACGTGAAAATATCGCTTATCTATAACCAATCAACTTCTGATTCAAACACAGAGATACAGAATTGTCCATTTCCAGTGCTTACTCTCAACTCTGTAAAGCCTGGCTGAACTCATATGCACATCATGTGAAAATATACATATTCATGACATTAAAACCTGCCCTTTTACAATTTACATAATAGTCGTCGTTTCCATTGTGATTCCCATCCACACAGGAGCTGGTGTAATTTCCTTGTCCGAGCTCTCACCTTTTCCACTGTGAGTCTTTACATCTGTAGCATTCACATGGTCCCATATAGCCAGAGGTCCTGTACACACCGGGTAGAGAAATAAATAAATAAATAAATATATGTATATAAATATATGTACAGTAAGGGGTTATGCTGTTCCCATGGTAATATGACCCAGTCATCATGGGCTTCAGGGGGAGGGGAGAGACGGCATTATTTTTTCTTTTCCTGTAGACACTCTGTCCTGTTGTCTCTTTTTGTGTGTGTGTTTGACAGAGGACATAAGGGTTTAGTCGCGTTGCAGTGTTCGTTGTTCGTCCTTCTCTCTTTCTCTGGACAAGACACGTCCTCATGTCCATGTGTCGGTGGTTGAGTTCTCCGAAATGTGTCTCCTCCTTCAGGCTGATCTTACATCTCTTCTCTGTTCCTCTGTCCGCAGCAACAAGGGGCGGCCACCACGGTGTACTGCGCCGTGGCCCCGGAGCTGGAGGGGCTGGGAGGCATGTACTTCAACAACTGCTTCCGCTGCCTGCCGTCCATGCAGGCCCAGGACCAGAGCTGCGCCGCCAGACTGTGGGAGCTGAGCGAGCGCCTGGTGGCAGAGACGTCTGCGGGGGTGAAGGCCCTCTGATGGACATGAGGACGAGGAGCAGGATGAGGAAGAGGAGGAGGACTAGCCAAAAAGTAATAAAAATCATGTCGACGTCCAGTTTGATATAAACTGAAGAAAAGATAACTGCACTCTGACTGCACTATACAAGAGCTGCCAACCATGGACGTCCATCACGTGACTACAGGGGCTAAAACACACTACATATACAGTACGGGGGGGATCCATATACACTATTGAATAAAAAAATCAAAGTCTTAGTTGTGTGCAGCTCTGTTGTGGTTCTTTACA
This sequence comes from Hippoglossus hippoglossus, assembly GCF_009819705.1. Lineage (NCBI taxonomy): Eukaryota > Metazoa > Chordata > Actinopteri > Pleuronectiformes > Pleuronectidae > Hippoglossus > Hippoglossus hippoglossus. The sequence continues at coordinate 9,956,861 of NC_047156.1, read as the reverse complement.
GTGTGGGGGGGGGGGGCAGGAGAAGATTTGGGATGAATTCAGGGGTCTTACAGTTTGTTCTTACTCTCTTTTATAAACTTGTTACGTCTATTTCAGGACTGTATTTGAAAATGACCTGTTAATGAATAAGCATCCACTCCAAAGCTTATGCATCTGATTCCAGTATTAGTGAACCACCCGGCGAATATTCTGTCTTTCCAATTATTGTCTGTGTTTTCAGTTTCCTGTTGTCGAGCTCTATGTAGATAATGATGTTTCCTATCCAGATACAGTGAGAATTGTTTAAGCATTGTGCTAAATCTTTTTTTTTGGGCACAAAAGAAATAAGGAGTAATGGGCATGTGACACTTATGGATATATAAACACACTAGAAGTATGATCCTTATGGCTATATACATTATTCTGCAATAGTTTCATCTCCTATCAATGTCCCTATTCGTTTACTGTACAATATTTACATCCTGATTTCGGGGCATGTGCTAAAAGGGTGTGGACATCATATTTTTTCTGTTCGCTATCGGACTCAGCCTAAGTATTAATAATCTATACTCTGGTAAGTCTTAATTACAATTTGGAGGTATTAACGGGATGATCTGTGTCCACTTGAACACAGTTGGTGGAGAATCTTATTTCCAGAGTCCGTGATCTTTAATTTCTGTGTTTCCTCCCTTGATGTTTGACCAGAAAAATATGGGATTTCAGTCTCTTGTTGGTTTTTTTTTTCTTCTTCATCGTTGTATTAATGTTGAACTCTGGCCTTGGGTTTGTTTCTCTGTTTGGACGCTTTAGAGACCTTGTGCTTTATGGCAGTCGGGATGCCGTAGGTTGCTCTTGAAACATCAGCGTTCCAGTGTCATATCTGTAAGAAAACACAAACAAAAAGTATCGTGAGATAAGATTCAGCAAGTAACATGTGTGTGAAATCTTTTTAACCACAGAAAGTGAAATGTCCATTCATGTGCGCGCCATTAGAGGGAGATGTGTGTGTGTAGAGAAACAACACTGAAGCCTTGTCGCTGCCACACTGTGTTTGATGATACAAAAATAAAACTAGATAATTTTTCTCTTTGCTTCACTCATTTGTTTTATGTCACAACCCCGAGCCTCGAGATTCTGTGAGCAGAGCTAGAACGGCACTCAGAGCTCAAACCTCCACCAAGGAACAAAAGTCCCATTAAATTCAATCAAGCTGCACCTAATTTATAGAAATCCATCTTCTAAATGCACCTGTTTTTTTATCAAGATCAATATTCCTTGGACAATCTGTCTAAAAGTAAAAAAAAACAGCCCATCAATGCAATGTTACAGAAAGTGATGAAACCTTTCTGGATCTGCCCCCTGATCCAGATCCGAATCGAAAATTAAAAAATTTCTTCCCTGACTTCTACCACATCCACCAAGTTTCATGGTAATCCATGCAGTAGTTTTTGCGTAATTTTGATTACAAACAACTCAACAAACAACACAGACAGAGGTGAAAACATAAGCTACTGTGCAGAGGTAATTAGAAAAGTGATCTTCTATTTCACACAAACACAGTCCCTCCATGTCCTGTGGTCTGTTTTAGTTTTTCTGGTCACCCCTGTGCAGACACACTGACATGTTCAGTCAGAAACGTGCAGAGCCTTTACACAGCTGTGGCCTGTGCAGACACCGATAGCGGCGTCCTGCCCTGCTATCATCTGTACTGTCCCCACACTACAGGTGTCTTATCGCTGTGCTTTCACAGTGCAGGACATGCCTGGAACACGGATACACACTTAGACGTGCGGTCGGTGAGAGCAGTCGGCGTCTCACATGTACACAGTGAGAAAAAAGTGTTTTGTAAAATTGCTCTCTTAGAATTTGTCCACTCATGGAGCATATTTTCACCGTGTGCATGATCTGAGTCTGCAGGCTGCTGAGCCTCGTCACCAGTCTCTTCCTCGAGCGTCTGTCTGTATTTCCCAGTGAGCGTTTAGCACGTCAGCTGTTTAGTTTCCCTCTGTCTGTCTGTCTGTCTGTCTGTGTTTTGTTTTTATCTCTGCGGTTAACAGACACAGTGCTTGACGATTTGCTGCTCATTCACCAATTCAACACACATTCACGTGGCTCCGGAGCAACTCTGGGTTCAGTGTCTTGCCCAAGGACACTTCAACATTTAGAGAGGAGGAGGAGCCAAGGATCAAACCCGACAACCCTGCAATTAGTGGACAACCCGCTCTACCTCCTGAGAGACAGCCGCTCTGTGGACCTTATACTTGACTGTGTCACTCCAAGAATAACTACGGGAGAATTTCTTGCAATGTGTCACACTTCACTTGAAATAGGACTTTATTCCAAAGCAGATACTGTTTTACATTCTATAGTCCCACAACCTGTGTTTGTGATCATCTTAAAGAGAGTAATTCCCTAACTGAGACTTTGGCCCCATCACCATCACCTTCCAGTGAAAGAGGAAAGTCTCAAACTGGGAATAAAGTAAGAACCAGAATCATTTCAAAAAGACAGAAAGTGAGATAAAGTATTGAAAAATGATTGTTTGTGACTTCACTGCAGATCAGGAAACTGATGCTAAACTAAATCTGTCTTCTCAGTTCTTCAGTTAAATTTCTACCTGCCATTTGTCAGTGGCTGAAGTCACAACGGCATTTCAACCCGTGCACTTAGTACACACAAAATTCATGAGGTGAATTCTAAGAAGCAAAGCCGAGCTTATGGGCTTGTCAATGACGGCTCTATAAACGAGGAGCTATAGAAAACAGAGTTTGAGGAAGCCCTCGACTGAACCCAGGACACAAAGGAAAGTCTTCAGGAGAACAACAAACAAGCAGACGTCTGTGTGGCTGGATGCTGCAGTGGCCGATCCATGGAGCTGAGTGTGTGTGTGTGTGTGTGTGTGTGTGCCTGAGTGAAGAGGGAGGGTCCTGCCTGGCTTTTCGAACAAAGTCCTATCGATCAGGCCGTATCGGAATCATCTGATAGCTAATCAATGAGCTACACTTCCTCTCAGCGAGCAGGGAGGAGAGCGCAGCACGGCTCTCACAAGAGGAGGACCTTGATCCTTTGACCCCACAGTGTGTTCCTCGCACACACACACACACACACACACACACACACTTTCTCTCCATCTCTTTATTTCTCTCTTATAATAACAGAACAAGACAGTGTGATAACTGAAAGCTGGTGCAAACCAAATAACCAAGATACATTAGAGTGTTATTTTAATTAGTCGGATTTATCGTTGACTTTCTCCCTTCACTGACTTTATTTCAATTTGGGCAGTAATTGTTTACGACTGACCATTTCATTTTCCATTATTGTTTTTATTTCTTCTTGTGATTAATTTCACCTCTCAAAGAATAATTATGAGAGGATTGATTTGATTATGCCTTTGTTCTGCTCCTATTGGCTCCATTGACTGAGGGAATGCCATGTTGCCATTTCGAGCGGATATATTTAATGATCACAATCAATGTTAAAGCTCTCTCTAGACTCAACTAACTCAATAAATATCTGCCAGGAGGAAATTTACCATCTAACTACAGCGGGCAATAAAGTCTGGCTTCCTGTTCCCCACCCCCCCCCCCCCCCCCCCCCCCCCCTGGTCTCTCTCCATCTCCCTCTTGAAGATGACATTGTGATTAAAACTGTTGATCAATTTTCATTAAGTACTACTGTCGAGTCGATGAAAATATGATTTCCTTTCAATATCTGCACATGTGCTTTGCTTGCAGACTTTTCCTCTGAGATTATGTATTTTTTATAATTGTATAGGCAAAAGAAAAATTTGCTAATGATTCCCCCAGTGTCTTATATACATTTTAATATAAAAAAGATGTATTTTTTTTATTCTTAAGTTCATGTTTTGCAGATTTTAAAATTTCTATTCACCTGCAGGAAGAGAAGCTCCTTTGGCCTTTGTGTGATTGGGTTTGTGTGTTCAGAGGTAAAAGGAGCAGAGACTGTGGCGGATGCACGTCTCTCTGAGATGTGACGAACCCGTGGAAACAGACGTCCTGTGCTGTTTGGCACATTATTAAAACACCACACTGCTCAGAAGCGCACTACAAATAAGCTGTGAAAGTTCAGTGTAGCAGGAGGTTTCGCGTTTCACACAGTTTTCTCTTTGCGAATGATGAAAGTTGTGTAACAGGACGATGGTGTTTGCCTGGATGTTGGCACGTGCAACAAAGTCTTCAGTCCTCCACGTGCTCTTTTACATAAAAACCTCAGAAGCGGCGCTGATAACATTTGGATCCAAATAGCTGTTTTCCAGCGAACCTGCTCACTATCAAATGCACTTATTTCCCCCCGCAGATCTGCTCCAGCAATCTATAACATTCTCTGTTTTTATTGAAGCCTCAACACGACACCTTTGAGGAAATCCTTCCAGCCCCAAGTCCCCAGCGTGTCCTCACCGCTAGACAGCATGACCTTGTAAACCCTGAGTTATTTTACTCACCCATTGTGTGAAGATAGAAAGAAAAGAGAGAGGGGGGAGAGAGGTGAGGGGGGTAGGGGGTAGAGAAGGGGGGGGGGGGGGGGGGGAGCTCCTGCCTGTCACAGCTTTCAAACACAAAGAAAAATGAGCACTTGGGCTGAAGTACAATTATTAGCCCCTGTCCACAGATTCATCACACTATAGAGAGGGAGGGCGAGAGGGGAGAGATAGAGGGAGGAGCGCGGCGAGAGGAGGAGTGGAGGAAGGCAGGAAAAAGAGCTGTATGGGTGTGAGAGGAGCCAGAGAGGAGATGGAAAGACAATGACGAGAAAACACTGGGAAGAAAATAGAGAATCGGGCCGTTACAGTGTGAGAGCGAGCCAGGAGGGGAGCGAGGTGAAGCGAGGGGAAGCTTCAGAGTCAAGAGAAACGACCGGGACGCAGGTTTAGGGAAATAAAAGAGGGGGGAAAAGAGAAAGAGGGAGGAAAAGAGAAAGAGGGAGGCCGAGGTAAAGGAAGGTAAAATGAAATAAGAGGATTTGTCAGGCCAGTGGTTGGTGGCAGTAATAAAGCCCGCTAATCTGAGGGAGAACGCTTGGCTGCTCACACACAGACTCTCCTGACGCCCCACTTTACCACCGGGCCAAGCCAAGGTCACACACACACACACACACACACACACACACACGCACACACACACACACACACACACACACACACACTTCCTGCATGTCCTCAATCCATCCCATCTATGTTTTGTGAAATAAGTGCGTGTTTTGTGTGCACTTAACCTGAGGTCTGGTGCAACTACTGACTTCACTGCTCTACACCCCCCCCCCCCCCCCCCCCCCCCCCCCCTCCCCACACACACACACACACACACCTTTTTTCTTTCTCCCTGTGTCTCTCGCTGTCTCGTTAGGCAGCGTCTCCACCAAACAACCCCCTCAGCCATGTTGATTTTGAAATCTCATTTTTCTCTGTTTCTTAACTGGCTCCGCCGCGTGAATCAATACCCATCAAAAGCATTACATAAATACATCTGTCACGAGCAGATAGTGGAGTGGGGATGTAATGTGTCTGGTTAAGGCCACCATAGGGGGAAAGGAGATAGGGTGTGTGTGTGTGTGTGTGTGTGTGTGTGTGTGTGTGTGTGTGTGTGTGTGTGTGTGTGTGTGTGTGTGTGTGTGTGTGTGTGTGTTATTAGAGGACAGCAAGTGTCACTTTGTGTGACCAGGTGTGTCGGGCGGAGTGAGAGGTTGTTATTGAGCCGTGGTAAATGACGCAGAACCTGGTGCACCGCTTACTTAGCCCCAGACCTCTGCTCTCTCTGTCTCTCTGTATGTCAGTTGCTGCGTGTTTGTGTGTGTTTGTGCGTGTCAGTGTGTTGTCATCAGTGTGTTGGTATGATTTCTCGTAGACCACAAGTCTAAACAAAAGGGTTCACCTGAGTGGAAGAAGCCGTCCATACAACTATGGCTGAGGAGGGTTGAACATCTTTTAATAATGTTCATAATTCTCAGCATTTTTTGAGAAAACTTTTTTTTTTACAAAACAATTTTTATTTTCTACCAAAAGAAGCAAATGAAACAAGAAATGTAACACAAGCGGACATAGAAACAATTTTCTTTTTTATAAATAAAAGAAAGATCAAATCAGGTTGATCGATGTCTGCATTCGGTAAGTTACCGTTTTTCATCCTTGGTGTTTGGAAGATATTCAGCTCATTTCTCTGTGCAGCTCAGATTGTGCCTAAACTCAAGCAACTTTCCTACTTATGATAAAAAAATCTGGTCAGGAAAAGCAAAGAAAGATCGATACTGCAATACTGCTTCATCTCTGCTTCTGCCAACCAGTCATTTCCTTCTCACACAATATATTAAGAGACTTTAAACAAATTCAATAAAAAACATATAAATGTTTTTTGTCTGAATTAGTGTTAATTCTTGAGTTATGTCCAAAACACTGTGACTTTGACCTTTGACAACCAAATTCTGATCAATTCTTCAATCCTTGAGTCCAATCGAGCGTTTGGTTACAATATGAAGAAATTCTCTCATTACTGAGACACAAAAAGCTCTTCTCATTTAGTTTTCTCAACCCCAAACTGAGCATTTCTCACTTTTTCTTGCGTCACTTTCTCGTTTCCTCTTCTTTCCCCTTCATCATCTTTAATGTTGTCATTGACATTTTCAAATATCACTTTGCTGACAGCCGACTGCAGCTGTGATTGACTGCAGATTTACATGTCATGCTGAAATAGCACAATAACCTGCACGCAGATAATCACCTCATTGAGAAACGCTCCGGCCTCTCTCCACTCACAATTACTATTGTGTATTTGATCATATAACCACTTTCCAACAATGCTCTTAATGGGCTTATTGGCAGCGGCCCAGGTCGTGCTTGTAAATAAGTCTGACGCCGTTTGATTCTAATAAATTAGGCTGATATATGCAAACACGCTAAAATCATAACAATATCCAAATGTGTGTTAGGCAGAGGTGGGGCGGTGACAGGTGGAGATTTATGCTGCTACCAACGGGCCGGCGTCATCACTCACTCAGCTATCTTCAACTTTTTTTATTTGTTTAATTTCCAAATGTGATTGCTCCAACCACTCGGGCCCGTGCTGATAAATGCAAGGGATCGTGGGTAAAGGAGGCCAAGATTAATACACATCATTTTTCAACTGGACCGATCCAACGAGGAACAGGAGGGAATGTGCTAAGAGCTCGGAGGAGGAATGAAAGCCTGATGGGACGTGATGTAACGGAGCATTTACACCAGTACAGTTTCTCTGTGGCTTTCCCCCTAATTGGGACTGTTTAGGTGAAAAAGCCTTTTAACCAAATAAAAGGCAAAACTAAAACACAATATAGAGAAGTGCAAGCTTGATCTCTGTCATCTGTTCACCTGCGTAATGTGAGTTCCCACTGTTTTACTGTCTTTTCAGTGAGGTACAACTCCCCCGTGGATACTAACACACACGTATTCTGTTGTTTTAAGTCTTAAATATATTCATTTCTACTTGGATTCCACCTTTGTACGAAGACAGGTGCCTGCAGAGCAGTTAAAGCTTCTGTAAAGTCAACATTTTAAAGAATTTAACAGTGAAATGAGGTAAAAGATAGGAAGCAATAAATTAGGTTAACAGCAATAATAATTAGCAATAATAAAAAATAAGCAAAGGGTGAAAGCCTAATTAACCTCAAGACTGAAGCTGCCAACAACAACAACAACAAAGTTTTTGTGAAGCGTCATTGAGAAATTCTGGTTTGTAAAACACTGCGAGAATAAATAGACACGTGCATGTTCACTTGAAGAGTGACAGTGTGTGTGTGTGTGTGTGTGTGTGTGTGTGTGTGTGTGTGTGTGTGTGTGTGTGTGTGTGGGGGGGGGTTATAAATGGAAGGCAGAGGAGTCACCTCTCAGAAACACACTCACATAACTACGAGATTAATTACAAGTACCGTGAATCACTGAGCAATTAATTAACTCATCCTTAGTAATGAGTGCGTGTTTGTGCTTGTGTGTGTGTGTGTGTGTGTGTGTGTGTGTGTGTGAGCCGTGCACACTCTGTGTCACACAGACAGCCTCTCCATCTCTCCACCTCTCGCCCTGTCCCCTCTCTAATTGCTTCCCTCTCTATTAAAATGCAGTCTGCTGTGACATCACTCAGCCCTCTGTTAGAGCAGGCCAGGGCAGCGGGCAAACCACACACACACACACACACACACACACACACACACACACACACACACACACACACACACACACACACACACACACAGACACACACACACAGAGTTTATTTTATAGAGTGTGGATTTTAGGGAGATTTTGCCTGTTTGATCATGAGACAGGAGTCCGAGTGAGTCGAGTCTCACAGAGTCAACACAGAGTTCAGGTCAGGAAACAATGATCAATGATGACCATCATGATGAATCTACTCTCACATCTGATGTCTCCCTGATTCTGTGTTTGTGTTACTGACAAAGAAAATACTAAGTTCTGACTGATCTGGGATCTTATGTGTGTTTGTTGAGGGGAAGGATAATTATTATTTTTATGTGAGCTTTCAGAAAATATATCAAAAGATGGTAATTTAACTCAAAATAAATACTATTGCAATTAGAAACTAATACGTTTAATATTAATATAAATAAGTACTAATTAGTGTTATAACTAGATTTTACATATTTTACTGTTTTACATTTTAATGATTTTGCTTATACTAATATTTACTTTATCAAATATTTCCTTTGGCTCTCACCTGTCCATCACAGGGTGAGGAAAATGTGTCATCATGAAAAAAACTACTACTTCTTGTCATGCAAGTAATAAAAACTAATTTCAAACAAAACCAGATTGGAAAAAAGCAACATTTGTCTACTTGAAAAAATATAGATCTTTTTTTAAATGGATTTAGAATCTGGCTGATTTCTGATTGACAGATTTGTATTAATGTGAAAATGTTGATTTCATATTTCTATATTGCTCTGGTGACACAGTGTTGCCTATGTGAGAATTCTCTTGAAGGAACATCACTGTGTTCATACTGGGCTCAGCTGCATGGAGTGACTGTCTGCCATACATGTTCAGTAATAGTAAATCTTTTGGGTCAAGAACAGAAAGACTCAGTGAAAAAGGATTTCTAGTTCTTATTAAATCCAGAAAAACGTCTCAAATCTGCTGGTTTGTCGTCAGCATGTGTGGTGACGATAAAGCAGCCGACTAACGCCCCTTCCCCACTCTCCTTCTCTCATTCTCTCTCTCAGAGCTAATCTGATTGGTGCATAAATCATGCTGACATCAGCATGGGTGGAAGTTGGCCTACTCCTACACACACACCCAGACACACACACACAGACACACACACTGAGCAGCACTGTGCTCCACGGTGATCATGAGGACAGTGGATAACAGATCTCTCTTTTATCATTCCCTGACTTTCCCTGACATTTAAAAAGCCATTAACACCACTGAGATTCACCCTCGTGTACATTTCATATGGAAACCCCCCTCAACACACACACACACACACACACACACACACACACACACACACACACCACACACACACACACACCTTACATGCTTCCTTGCCACTCACACGGTCCATACGCTCTCATGTGTGCAGGAATGATCTCAGTGATAACACAAAGGCCAAATGACACAGACGGAGCAGTGAATTCTACCATAATAACCTTTTCACGCCTCCTTTTCTGTGAGATCAAATCCAGCAGGAATTTAATGGTGACAAGACACAGCTGCTGATACACTTATTGATCCCTTGATGAGATCAATGAGATTTGGGGGCATTGATATCCTTGATCAGAAGGCAGTCCTCCCCCCTCTGACCCCCCCGGTGTAATGACAAATGGGCTAAGTGGCTGTTGTTATGGTGTGACCGCCTTTGTTAATGGTAATTATCCGCCTATTCAGCCATATATACATGGGTCTACTGTAAACACTAACAGCATAATAGTATTTACTGCTGAGCACTGTATTAATTTATGGCCCATTATTGTAAAGCCCATCGTTACAATGTGAGAGAGCATTTATTGTAATCAGACGACTGATAGAGAATGAGAACTAATGTATGTAATGTACTCACGTAGTTCGCCTGACAAAACGGTACAGTAGCTAATGCAGCTAATGACATATGGCCTGACTCTCTGTAGTTAGCATTTATTAGCAGCGAGTGGGAGCCTGAGTGAAAGTGCGAAAGCGGCAATCGACTAATTAGACTCCATTGTATGTGCATGGGAAACAAGAAGCGAAATGCTCAGCAGGGATACAATGGCCGCCCCAGCACTTAATCCACGGGATGTTAATGTGAAACTGAAACTAAGTGTGCAGCATGAGTCATGACTAGCAGTGATATACAGCAGATTGCCATATTGAGCTCAGTCATTCAAATGCATGTTATTGTAATTCCGCAGATGGCAGAGGCACTTTTGGTGATTATTGATCGGACCTTTTTAAACTTCTCTCAAAACGGCTTTAAATCTCGAGGCCCCAGGGGCACGCGGAGACGTTTAGAAGACAGGGGACGTGTTTGCATTCGGGAAGTGGTGAGAGGGAAATAAAGTCAGACGAGGCTTTGGGACGAGGTTGACTCTTGGTTTGAGGCAGGGGAGGTCATGGGTGTAACATGACTCACATATTCAAAGAAAAAGGGGAATTACAGGAGAGAAGAGATTAAATAATTGAAGTAACTCAACAGAGAGGCAAAAATATTTAAGACGACAGAAACGTTCCATGTCTCCTCAAGCAGCGTTTGTAGTTTTCATTCTGTGGGAGTGGAGACTGTAAATAAAGATGGACGACATGACAGCTCCTCAAAGTGGAGCCAAAATATCTGAATCACCCCTGGTGGCTGGCTGCAGTAGAGCTCATCAAGCCCACCTCCTCCATGTTAGCAGACGGGACAAATACATTTTTCCAACGATGGTTTCCCTCTTTATACACAGCACCGAACTTCAGTTTTTTTTAATTTGAGGGCAACTAAGACATGCCACATGTGTTGGGTAACAACAGTTGGATTCTGGGTAAATAGTTTACTGAGTGAAAGGAGGGAGGAGGAGGAGGAGGAGAGGATCATAACAAAGAAAGTCTCTATCATCTATGAGGGTCTGCTCAGCTGAAGATACGGCGCTGACAGTCTGACTCGCTCTTAGCTGCACTTTTAATGCTGCGGGCCAAACAGCCTGCGACTCCCGATAGTAGGTGTACTTACTCACATCTGTTTTCATCATGCGTGAGATGGTTTGGCATTAACGCACATCTCTGTTATTAGAGTTTCCACTCAGGCTGATATGCGGCTGCGTTTATCTCCAGCTCATGAACATAATGAGCTCAAGGAGTGAAGTCGCTCCTCCAGAGCGACGTGCCGTTGTTTATCATTCCCTCTCCACTTGAGCTCGCTTTTTGTCTATCATCCCACTCCCTGCATCATTTTGCATTCAAGTGCGGTGTCGCACTGTAGTGTCTGGTCTCTGTTGTGCGTCGTTGCAGAGGAGTGTGATGCACTGGGTCTCACCCCTTGTCCATCACTCTGCCTGCAGTAAGTCAGGCAGCCGGCCAGACAACCTCCCACCGGAGAAAAAGAGATGAATGGTGGGATTTGGAAGAGACGCACAACAAGAGGCAGTGCTGTGACTCGAAGCATCGGTGCTGTGTCAAAAGTGGATTTGAAGATTATTTAGTGAAAGGAAGGGAGACGGGAGGTGAAAGAGAGGAGGGGGGAAGAGAGAGAGAGGTGATACAAGTATGTGATCATGAATGGCTACGAGAGATGAGCAGGTTAGAGACAGAGAGAGACTTAGTGAGTTATGTGTGAGAGAGAGAGAGAGAGAGAGAAGGAGGGAGAGGGAGACAGACAGGATGAGTTACAGACCCAGAGAGGGAGAGAGAGCTTTCACACATGGAGACAGCCTGGTGATTTAGGGCTAAAGGACACTGAGACGAGCTCTGCTGCGAGAAGAGGTGTTGGACCTAAAGAGGAGAGTAACAGATCCACTGCAGCGACAACACAACTGTGTGAGTGCTGGAGCACCCCCTCTCCCTCTCCCTCTCTCTCTCTCTCTCTCTCTCTCTCTCTCTCTCTCTCTCTCTCTCTCTCTCTCTCTCTCTCTCTCTCTCTCTCTCTCTCCCTCTCTCCCTCTCTCTCTCTCTCTCTCTCTCTCTCTCTCTCTCTCTCTCTCTCTCTCTCTCTCTCTCTCCCTCTCTCCCTCTCTCTCTCTTATCTTATCTACGCACGCATTCGTGCACCGCGAGTTATGAAGACAAGAGCATGAGGAGCACTCCACTATTTGAAAGAGACACTTTCAAAATGAGAGCAGCGAGCGCATGTTTATCTTGTTTATCAGGATGAAATGATAACGTGCACATACAGTGTGAAGAAGAAAGTAAAAAAAGCCACAGGAGACATTATAAAGCTACTGAATGCTACCACTCAAGACAAGTGAAGTAAGAGGAGCGCCCCCTTAAGGTTTAGGGCCGTTGGACGTGAGCTGCACTTGTTAACATAACAGTCGGTGGCTTTGTACGACTGCTCACCACAACATTTACCTGTTATTTAAACCAACGTTCAATGTTTCCCTTTTAACGGTGAGAAAAGTCCCCAAAACCTCACTGCACTGGTGTTAAACACTGGTTTGTCTGTAGACACCAAAACAATAGATACTCGTCATTGTTATTTCTGTGTGTGTGTGTGTGTGTGTGTGTGTGTGTGTGTGTGTCGGTGAGGAGGCAGCACTGTAATAGCTGCAGGTATTTGTATGGCAGCACGGTCGTGTCCATATTTGGGCAAAGTGAGGCGGTCACTAATCCATCTGACCTTCTGGCTCATTTGCATGCGCTGCCCCCCCCTGACTGAGAGATGCCATGACCTTTATTAGCTAATTAAGAAACATAACAGAAATAAACCTGACAGAATGGGAATGGACACACACACACACACACACACACACACACACACACACACACACACACACACACACACACACACACACACACACACACATATACTCGCACAAACTCAGTGTGGTTGCCGACAGAATAAGGACGTGAGACAAAAGAGCAGACATGAGACAGACTGGAAGAAAAGAGACAAATATGGCATATGTACATACAAACATACTGTGTGCTCATGCCCTTTTGTGCAAGTGTTACGACACAGACACACACACGCGTTTTAATCGTTACATTTGCCAGCAGGCATTTAAGCATTATAGTATCATAGAAGCAGTTTCTCTTAATCACACACTGCGCTCCTTTAAATCTCTCTGTGCCGGAATAAGACAAGTAAATCTCTCTGTCTCTGCTGTCTGCTGCCACTTAAGGGCAGTCGCTCTCTTGTTCTCTTCTGCGTCTCCCACTAAGAACTTTTAATAAGCTGCTCGACCCCTCAGGCTGTAAGAGGAGGTGTGTGTGTGTGTGTGTGTGTGTGTGTGTGTGTGTGTGTGTGTGTGTGTGTGTGTGTGTGTGTGTGTGTGTTTCCTCACACCACAGACAGACAGCAGCAGGACAAATAAACACACAACTACACACAAAACAATTTTGGACAATTTTTCGCACAAACTTGCACTGACACAAATATTCAAACTGCACCTAGGCACACGTTCACACACACACACACATACACATCAAACACACACTGACTCACACACTGGGGGTGTTATCTCCCACACCTTCCCTGTGTTCACTGTGTGTTAATCTGAGCGGTAATCTGCAGAGTGGGCAGAATATCATCTGACAAGCAACATGTGGAGGTAGGAAGGATTACGCAATCAACTCCCCTCCTACAGCACATCACAGGGCTGACGATACAATGGAAACACACACACACACACACACACACACACACACACACACACACACACACACACACACACACACACACACATTTGCACTTAATGCTGATGCTTCTGATCTAGTTAGGGGTTGTAATATTTGATTTATTTTTATAAATTGTCTTCCCTTATTTGGTGTGTCATTCCCATTCAGACTAAAACCTATTGTTGTACTTGACAGACGAATTTAAAAACAGAGAACTGAGAAATAAAATCATCAAAACCGTTTCTTAATTTCAAAACACCCACGGTCTGTTCCCACGACGCCATCAAGGGACGTTATCGAGACAAAGAGAGGAAGGTGTGAGATGCTGTTTGATCTGGTTACTGAGAAAAACTGAGAAACATGGATGGACGAGTGGAGAAAAGACAGTGAAGTGAAGGCTGTGACCGACCGCTCAGCGCTACAGTGTCAGTCTGTCTCTGTCACCATGACAGGTCGGCAACTGTGGGGAACCCTCCACACACACACACACACACACACACACACACACACACACACACACACACACACACACACACACACACACACACACACACACACACACACTGACAGACAGACAGAGCCGAGGGCTGTCCTGTCCACAGCATATCACAGCCTGTGGTGTCCACCTACATGTACAGTAAACGTACACTGAAAACATTTCTTGCAGAGTGTAAGTGTAGATATGATGAACAGCACCGGCTCTGAAATATCTGAAAATGAAAGCCGAGCTGCCTGTTCTGGATTTGAGAAATCAAAAACTAATTTGTCTAAGTGTTTTTCCTCCTCCTGGCTGCCGAGCGGGACACCAGAGAATTCATATGTCTGTGACTGACTGATTCCTCATCTCTGAAACATGAATGTGCCAGAGGTGTGCAGCGAAATCAATTCGGGGAAAGCGGGACAAATTGTCCTGTTACAGTTTGTTGTCCAATGTCACAACGAGAGGAGGAACTCGCACACTTTCACTCCAGCTTCCCCTCTGGAAATCTGACAGAGGCAAAGTTATAAATTCACCTTTTAGTTATCTCTGAAGTCTGCCGATAAAAAACAACACTGAGGTTCCATTTTATTAGGTACACATCGAATCTAATCCAACAGCTCTGCAGTAAGATCTTTGTTAAGCATATGATGGTCATTTTGATTTGTGTCTTTGATATTGATTTCTCTCTCCGATCAATTTTGACCATAGCATTTTATAGAACAACGATTAAATTAAATCAATTGAAATAAAAGAGGGGAAGCATGACGGAGAAAGTTCGGTTTGAAACACTCGGTGTAAATAAAGATCCTCTGAATGTTATTGACCCATGGGAGGACAGGGTCATTGCACTGGCACATGTGCAGTAAATATATGGTTTTAAACATTTCATCTTCAGTGCATTGCATCTGTTTATGATACAGTCGGATGTCATGGTGTGATTCTCTCCCCATGTGTCTGTCTGTGTGGGCTTCCTCTGCCTCTGTTCTTCACATTTGCCCCTCTTGCCTCTGTAGTGTGACGTCTGGAGCTGTGATTTTTATCCTCACAACGTTCCAGTAAATACTCCGACAAAACGCAGTGCATTGTGAGGAGCTTCAGGCCAGGGCAATCAATCAGGGAGAAAACAACACAGAGATCAGGCTGTTTCTGCTCCATAAAACAGCCTTCAGAACAACAGCAACCTTTCACAGTCTGGGATGTAGAATTAATACTCTCGCTTTTCTCTCCCTGTATTTTTCCACCGTCCTCCCTCTCAATCACTAGATCAAAAACTGTCACAGATCCTGCGACGGGAGCCGTTAACGGTGTTTGCGACGGGGCGGCTTCTTTACTGTGTTAGTTTGTTGTCGGTAAAACCAGTTGAGCGTTCTGCGGGAAACACCCGGTGGTGGTGGTGGACGAAAAGGCAATGAATCTGTAACAACTCCAAACCGAGACCGGGGCTCGAATCCCGATCCTGTTGTAATGCAATGAAAGTCAGCAGAGTGTTTTCTTTACTTACAGGCTATAGGATCAGGGATAATGTTGTATAAATATTTGATGGTTTCCTTGCAGGGTCTTATATGGCTGAGAGAGTGCAGCATTAAGCCTGATGATCAAGGAGAACTTCAAGACCGTGCTTTCAAACACACAGAAACAGCACAGCATCCGCGCAATCAGGTATGGCCGACACACACACACACACACACACACACACACACACACACACACACACACACACACACACACACAGTCTGCCTGTCTCTGTGTCCGCACTGCATTGGGTTTCACTTTCCGCGTGTGCTTGGTTTACAGAAGTTGATCATATCTTGCTGAGCTTGCAGTGAAAAGACAGATTCTTTACATCTTTGCGACCGCTGCCACCCTCCCACAGCAACTTCTCATGCTCAGACTGTCTGGAAACATCCGAGGGCCCCTGTAAAGTTTTGCTAACGCACGACAACACAAGAAAAGCACTTTTGTTTTTTTATTAAATCGGTCGTAACGGACATTGTTAACGAATGTCACTATGTATTTCCCCTAGAATAAAGAGAGATTAGCTCAACCAGAGAGACACGGTGTTAAATTGCTGAACAGTTATGGCTGCCCACTCTACGCCCCTAAAAGAAAGTGTCCAAATTTTTCTCCATCCAGCGAGTGTGAAATGTCAGCCGCCATATAATCTTACAGCGATCGACGCTGCCGAGAGCCGAGACAAAGAGTTTTCTCTCCCTCAGAGGTATATGCAGATGGCAGCTGATTTATGATATTAACCTTTGCTTTTCTAACTCCTGTCTATACTGCACACACACACACACACACACTCAGACACACACACACACAGACAGGGCCTACCAAACATATCGATCTACTTTTAGAAAGGCAGTCTTGTTGTTTCGGTCAAAATCTGTGTGTGAATTGTTTTGCAATTAATTACGCAACATCACATTTTATTTAGATGGTCAAGATATATACTATAAGTGTGTAATAACTTTCCTCGAGCATCCCAAAGTACGTTAACCTGCCATATGCACATTTCACACAAACTCATTTGATAAATGTGTCACTCCCTCCAGTGTGTGTTGCTTGTCAGCAGCAACATTTTGGAGACAAACGGGCTGCTCGTGTTTTTAGTGTCGCTCCTCTCTTTTTTTTCCTACTGAATTGTCAGTTTTTGCAAGTAGAGGAAAGAAAACACAGCAAAGGGAAGATGGGGAGATGAGAGAGGAGGCAAAGTATAAATACAAATTGGCGCGGGGGGACGAGAGTGAGATATCAAAAGAGGAGATGGTGAGGGCTGAATGAAATCGAGTATCAGATGTGTCGTGGTCTCTAAGGTCAGGGTCTATATCACTCTCCGCTTCTGAAACAACAAGCACCACAACAAGCACCAGGGAGCCAACCAATCTGGGCTACTGCATTGTTCCCTATCTGCTGAAGAAAACTGCTTGCTCTCTTGTCTTCCTTTCTCTCTCTCTCTCTCTCTTCCTTACACACACACACACTCACACACACACACACACACACACACACACACACACACACACACACACATAAACAATCACTTCTCACTGTTCATATCTGGAGAGAGAGAGAGAGAGATAGAGAGAGAATAGAGCGTGTTCCTTATTGTCCCCTTAGTGGTGATGTGGGGGTGTGTGTTAGGGCTTGATTGTTACTGGTTTACATAAGGGTATTAAACTCTAGCATAGTCCTATCTATCTGAGCCAGGCAGATATATTTGTGTTGTGGCTCCTTTATGCATTTGTTATTTCCAAAGAGGATTGGGATGCACCAGTGGAAGAGAGGATAGATAGCCTGCTGATATTACCCTCTTCCTCTCTCCCTCGCTTCCTCCTTTTTCCTCTAAAACACCAAACTCTTGTGTGTTTGTGAGTGTGTACACGAGCATGATTATCTCTGTGTGTGTGTGTGTTTGTGTGTGTGTGTGTGTGTGTGTGTTTGTGCATTGCCTCCAGAAACAAAAGCGGGTAATTAATTAAAGAGAAGTGCACTTGAGTGCCATTGTCCTGTTCAACAACTCTAACAGCACTCAGCAAAACAGCACTCAGTGATATTAGAGTAATAATAGCTGTTGTTTTAATCTGAAATGGGAATGTATTGGCTAAACACTGTGTAGCTGTATTTAGCCAAACCAACGTAATGTGAAAACAAAAGTTGACTGTCTGTTTACAAGTCAAACACGAACACTGTAAAGTCACTGAAAACAAATGGGGGAGTACATTTACACACAGAACACTGATCTGTGACGGTTCAGACACTTAAGAACAATATTTTTTCTACTTTAAGAGGAAATCATTTTAACTCCATCTACAGCCTTGTTTGTCTTTTTTTTGTTGTAAATCAGGGGCCATAAAGGGGCCACAATTTACACAGAGGGACCAATCAGTAAATTGCACATTTAAGTCAATTTGATCCAGGGCCCCCGGATCATCCCCTGCACTAATTCTAAAGTAAGATGAAGGTTTTTGTTTCTGGCCCAAGGAGCTTGCACCTATACTTCAGAGTTTGTGTATATTATATGTTTTCAGCTGGTTAACTAATGCCAGCTGTAGTTGTAAACCCACTTTATGAGAAATAAGCTGTTGTTGTTCAGAGGTTGAGTATTAGTTAAACCTCTAGGTCCAGTTTTTCAGTTTCTCCCAGTGGAAACAAAAGATGTAATGTGATAATAGAAGCTTTACAGTTGTTACAAGGCCCCTTTCACAAATAAAAATTATATAGTACGGTTGTACTTACTTTTGATGCTGGGAAATTAGTAAAGGTGTTTTATAAAATGTTAACTGTTGCAAAATTATAGTGTCTTATAAAGCATTTGTTAAATTTTCAAACAGCTTATTATAAAGCATAACTAATTAACTATTGTCCTGAAATGGCTAATTATGCATCACAAGGTATTTTTAATTTGCTTCTTAATTAAGGTACAAACTTGATTCACTTTTAAATGCAGGACCTTTACTTTTAAATTTGTTATTTCTAAACTGTGGTATCAAAACTTTCACTTGTGGAAAATCTCTGAATTCTTCCTCCACCACTGATAAACATAAACAATTTCAAATTGCAAATGTGAGAAAATGTTTGAATCTGCATCTTCTGCACGTCCCTTAGAGGGCAGCTGTTATATTTGAGAATCCCCCCCCCAATCTGCATGTGTCTGTGCTCCGCATGATCAGGCGGAGGAGGTTAAATCAAAGTGGAGTCAATAACTTCATCCCTCCCTCCTGGTCGGCTCCGCCGTGCTGCTGGGAACGCCTGCTGCTCGCTGCGCGGCCCGTGAAAGACAAGGACAGGATGGGGTTCAACACTCTCAGACACTAAAGGAGGGAAGAGTCGTGCTGCTAATACAGAGGATGATCTAAGACTCTAGCACACATGAATATCCACACACACACACACACACACACATGCACACACACACACACACACACTGGACAGACGGACACACAGACTTCCTCCCTGTGTCTGGGAATGATAATGAGCTCAATTCTCTTTTCTCCCAACCTGAGAGCCTGAGTCCAGTCATGGCCACAGCCTCCGCTAAATCAATATCATCATCCATAATCTTTATTGTGGGATGAAACACAGCATAAATCAGCACAAAGCCTTTTACACATCCCTCTCTTTAGGAGCCTCCGATTGCACGCAGCACTCTCCTGGGCCGACGACACTTTCTTTTCAGTACAGAGGGGCTGTCTCCCAGCGCCTCTTGTCTCTGCAGCAGCGGCTCATGCATCATATCAAATATTTGTTTGGTGGTTTTGATCACACTCTGTTTGCAGCAGGCGTGAAAGGTGAGTTGGGAGAGAGTGTTGTCGCTGTGTGTTTGTGAGCAAATGAATTGTCTTGCAGTGGAGTGGGATGATGTTTAAGTTGTTAAATCTCTCATGGAGAGGTGTGTGTTTACACAGGACAGGAAGGTCTGTGTGTACGGGGGTCATTGTGTGTATGTGTGTGTGTGTGTGTGTGTGTGTGTGTGTGTGTGTGTGTGTGTGTGTGTGTGTGTGTGTGTGTGTGTGTGTGTGTGTGTGTGTGTGTTGTCCAGCTCTGCTCTCTCTTTTGAGTGTGAGTGTGAGTAATGAGGTTTGGAGAAGAAAGCTTTGCCAAATCCTCTCATCAGTCTTCACTCCTTCAATATCCAATCAGCAGGCTAATTCAATACCCAATCACTGAGCTAATAGCATCCAGTTTGAGAGGAGAACCAATGAGAACTCGCCTAATGGTCCCAGGGGACGAACTAGCCCGACTAAAAGTTATCGCAAAAAGAAAACAGAAAATCTTTTCTCCGTAAAGAGAACGTAACGTCTCACAGTCTCAGCCAAGTGCCGCAGTAGCTGTGGAGCGGAGGAAACATTTTAATCAAACTCTTTTAGTCTCCTCGAGAATATCGAAAACAGCAGCTAAAATAAAAAAACTGAGATATTTTCATCAATTCCCCTGCATCTATAAGTTTAGAGCCTTTTTTATTATAGACTTAGTTTAGTTTTCCTGCATTATACTGCGCTCATCACTGTGACATTTAACATGCAAACTGTTCCTTTCCTCTGGAGCTGTGATCGGCTGGTGTATAAGTGCACGAGGCTGCAGGAGCGTCCCAGCCGTTGTACTGTCACAAATCCCCCCCCTTCCTGACATGCACTGAATAAACTGTCACGGGCGTTATATAGTGTCGCCATAAAGCCCACCATCAAACAGTTACTACCTCCACAGCTTCAGTCCACTGCACCAACAACACAAACAAATCACGCTGCGGCATGTCCTGGTGATTCCAGGTGAGTCTGTGTTTGTGTGTGCGTGATATACTGTAAAGTGGGCTGCATACATGACTGTGTTCTCTGATATGATCATACACCATATAACCTTCTATATCCTGCTCGGCTGCAATCCATACTGACCTCCCTTTCTCCGCCTCCCTCGCTAAAAGCTCTCTGGCGTGTTTCATGGCTCGGATATACGCACAGTTTCCTGGGCCTCTGTTTTCTGTCACTGCACAGTTTTGTGCTTGGTGATTAAAGGAGGACATCTGCATGCATCTCATATTCAATTTGGTTGGTGGGATTTTTAAGGCCGATTTAATGTAAGCACTGGTGTCTGGATGTATTTAAATGGAAAAGTATACCGGGAAAAATTGGAAAATTTCTGGGTCTATTTTGTTGTTGGTGGTGTATTGATCCCTACCAAGCAAAAATTGTAAGTGCAGAAGTCAACGAATATAAGGTCACGCTGTTTTAAGCCATTTTGATGAAGAACTGTTACATATTATACCTCTAAGGTCAGAACAGCTACTACACAGTTAAATAATACTCTATCCTATATAAAGAGCTGCATTCTGGGATATGTAGGAGATCACTTCCTGAACCAGGAGACAAGGCCATTTTACTCAAGGTGTATAAACTTTCTGTGCATCATCAGTGAATAACTTAAAGCTCGGAGCAGCCCACACTAATGATACACTGCACAACAGTGTGAGAGCAGAGGAGGAAATGCCCCTTTAATCTTCTCCTTGGCTACATCATCTTTTATCGGTGGACAAAGTGAATCTCAGCCCCGTTGAAATGACAATTGATTTGCAGGTTATTTCCTGCTTCCTGTGAGCTAATTGAAATAAACTGGGACGGGCGACTCAGGCTCTGCAGCATCTATCAATACTGCAGTTGTACAGTAGTGAGAGCTCCGTGCCTGCGGCTGTGCCTTAACAGAACATTTGTTTCATTGGTTGGCTCATCACCATGCCAGCGTTTTATGTGTGTTCATACCACCTGGTGTGTAAGCATTCCCTTTAATGACAGGAGATAAGTAAGCAGAATAAGAACAGTGTGGATGTGTACGTGCTTGGGCCTATATACATGTAATAACTTTATCTATAGAGCACTTTTCAAAACGTGTGTGTGTGTTTGAGATGATGAAGTATGTGGAGTGAACTTAAAAACATCTCTCTCCCCTATGGAGTAATATCAGAGACCGAGTATTGTGTAGTATTAGGGTCATATAAGGTTTTAAACACATACATACACAAGCACATATACACACACACACGCACAATCGCACACACAAACACACACACACACCACATCACCTTTTCCCATCAATTTAATTATGGTAAACATACTATGGATAAATATACAGCATCCAGCAGTGCACATCTGTCTGGACGTATGCACGGGGGGAGCGAGGGAAGGAAACAACTCGTTGCTCATGTATGGAAGGCAGCAGAAGAATAAGTGTTGACATCTGTGCATGCATGCATGTGTTAGCTCAGGAGCCGCATTTTATTTACTTATAATGTCCCAGCTGTCGTGAGCAGCAGGATTTTACACAGATTAAACATGCGAGTGTATGAAATCAGTGTCTTCGCTTTGAGATAAACCACCGGAGGAATTTAACCTGAGCAAGATGCTCACTCGCACTTTCCCAACGCCCGACATTTTACACCATCCTGGCTACACAAAGATTAAATCTTGAAAATCATGGAGGATTTTGTCCAAAGCAACTTACAATAACTTTAGTTTTACTTCCTATGATGTAGCATGAACTGTAAAAACATTTCTTGCTGGTTTGAATACACTAAAGCAGGAAATTCTCTAAATTAAAATTAAAATTATGTGTTGAGAAAATTGTAATCTAGAAAACTTTCTTTGCCTTTAAATGTTAACCAGCAAATTCTCTCCTCTTCTAACTGGTTTTCTCTCTAAACACAGAGACGATTTAAACCCGTG
>NC_047156.1:9891896-9929396 GCF_009819705.1 Hippoglossus hippoglossus | reverse complement strand
TACTGGTGAGCCAGTGGGTGGCCGAGATCAGAGAGACTGAAGAGTTTCACATTGTCTGCACGCTACACTGGAAAAAATAAAATGTTTAAATGCTGGAGTCTCTTGTAATACTTCACATACCAAACAAGTAGAAATACACACCCACTGTTTTGACTTTGTATTCTACTGCAGTTAATGTGCACACAATCTGTTTCTCTCTGTTGAATCGAGAATAGAATCTTGTCGCTGGCGTTCATAATTACTCTAAAGATAAAATACACTGACAACACGGTCTTGCCTCCGCTGAAGACACACACACACACACACACAGCCAAAAGATATTTTTCTGTGCAGCAGAAATCTGTAATTAATTAAAAATAATAAAAACAGCCTGAAACAGAAGGAGCCTACAGATGATTCCTGATGTTTTGTTGTTCTATTCATTTGTCAGCAGGAAACCTGACTCACTCGACTCCTTTGTAGAGACACCTTCAGTCAGTTAGTGACCGCTGTCTTTAGTGAATGAGAGTTCAGACAGCCGGAAACCAAACCACAGCTTGTCTCTTCCTCTCCTCTCCTCTTCCTCTTCTCTCCTTGTCGTCCACCAGCCCATTAGAAGCAGTTTTTTTTTTCTTTTTTCGTCATGAATCTTTAAACAGCCTTTTCCAGTGCAGTGGGCCAGCTGAGTCTCTGCAGAGCACTGACCTGTGCTGCTAAAACAAATATTCTGACGTGGACGCTGCACAGGTTAGACCTTGTTCACATCTCAGGACTCTCGCAGCTATGTGCCATGTCTTAAATTCTATGCAGTCACATTAAAATGCAAGAGAGGAAAAAGTCAGTCTGAGTTTTATAACAATGTTTCTATCCACACTCTATGAAATATAAAAGGATACTGTAGTTAATTTGCAGCGCTGTTTGCTAACTGGAATAGCTGCACGCAGAGCCGTCGGTGTGTTTGCTCTCCTGTTTAGACTGAGAGGAAATCCATGGGCAGGGACCAGAGAGAGAAGGAGAGCTGATGCTTGTGAACGCAGCGTCTCTGCATCTCTTTCTCCGTCTTGACACAAATGTGTGTTTGCTTGTCCAGGCATGCACACGGCTGCACACATGAACACACACATACCTCCCAACAGTAAATAAAGCAGTGCAGTCGGGTCACAATCACTGTAAACCACACAAACGACGACCATCTGTCTCTTTGTCTCTGCCTGTACGAGTCAATGAGCCTCACTGGCAACAGCTCATACTACACTGCCCCAACACAATATCATTCAACGTCCAGTTTCAAAAACCACCAAAGAGTGAAATATCTGTGAAGGGGAAGTGGAGATTCATTATTCCTCTCCCTCCCTCTTATCACTCTCTCGTTTCCTGTTTGCCAGGCGACGTCTCTCCCTCTCTTCCTGTAAATGAGTGATTTATCAGCCTTAATTGCTGGCAGTGGTTCATGTGGTCATGTGACCACAACTTGACAGCATGTGATAAATACACCCTGAAAATTAAACCCTGCACTGCAAACAGAAACACACGCTGCTAGCATTGCATCTGCGTTGCATTCAGATAGTGACAAAAACTGAATTGGTCGAATACAAGCGGTGCTTTAAAATAAAAAAACTAAATCTCACCTCATGATGCGCTTTAAAAGCAAAATGTTGTTGTGATAAATGACATTTATCAAAGTGAGGCAAAGGGCAAACTGGAAAAATGTACAATCAATAATGATAGAGCAAGTAAATCTATTGTTATGAGGTGTTTCACAGCAGTACCCCATAAAAACTGAATGCACGCACGCACACAGACACACACACACACACACACACACACACACACACACACACACACACACACACACACACACACACACACACACACACGTACAGTAGAATCTATCACCCCGGCTCACATGTGTTTCCTCCTCTCAGCGTTCAGCGGCAGGATGCTGACTGAAGGGCCTGCGCTGCTCAGTTCATGCATCTTATTGTTACATGGAGCCAGTTCTCAACCACTGACCTTTTTATTCACCACGCTATACATTGTTAAAGTAATGTATGAGGTGTCTCAGCCAAAGCCACTTCATTGTATTGTGTTATACACAACAGAGGTGGTGTGTGAGTGTGTGTGTGTGTGTGTGTGTGTGTGTGTGTGTGTGTGTGTGTGTGTGTGTGTGTGTGTGTGTGTGTGTGTGTGTGTGTGTGTGTGTGTGTGTGTGTGTGCGTGCGTGTGTGCGTGTGTGTGTGCATGTGCGTGTGGCATTCATGGATTTGCACAAATATGGTGAATGTGAACGTGGAGGAGAAAATACATGTTTGATGCGAAAAGAACAAACAACAACGTGTTTGTGTTTAAATATAATTTTGCATGTTCCAACTGATAAAAGTAGATTCACATCCTCCGTCGTGCAGCGTCTGTCGACGTCCTTGTGCTTCTTGTAAATAGACGAGACGGTAAAACACATTTATGACTGTGTTTTTGCTGCTGTTATGTGACAGATGCTTTTTCTTAATGTAAAGTCATCTGGTGTTTGCAGACTCAAACCTGTAAAACTGCAAAAAAATAAACAAGAGTAAGAATAAATGAAACCACATTGAAAAAAGAAGTGACGGCAATAAAAATGAGCCGACATCAAGATGAAAATAAAAAGCAAAATATGACAAAAGCTGATTTTTGGAGATTCAACTTTAATCTTGTGTCCTATGGTATTTTTCTCCTCGGCAGCATGTCTATTAAAAAAAAGTAATATCAAACTTGTCCGGCTGATAAGGTTTAGAGTTAGAGTTTAGAAGAAGCCTTTATGAAAAACATGATGATGAAGAACCTGCTCTCCGGCTGTCGCTGCACAAGAAGGAGCAAATCTGGCTCGCACAAATAGAAATGCAAAATTAATACGGCTAAACTTTTATTTTGTGTGGTGTATATTTAAATGCCAACGTTTTATTCTCTTTCTGCTTTATCCTCGTCTTTTCTGCAACAACAATGAACTTTTACCTTCTATTTTTAAATTGCAATCCACTAATGAGCTACTTAGACTCAACCCTGATCTCTGTCTTATTTTCTCTGGAAGCTCAAACAAATGCAATTCAGCCGAGGAGTCGTGCACTGTGGCACCACATTAATCTGCTCTGAGGAAACAGAGCTCAGGACGACTGAAGGGTCCGAGTCAGACAGAGGAGGGACAGACACAGATAGAGACGCATGGAGCCAGTCTCACTGTGGACCTGACAGACTGATGTCTACCTGCAAACTGTTCAACGTTTGACCTCTGCTGCACTCGTACTCATAATGCCACCAGAGGATTTCACCGTTTGGACTGAAGCATCTATTGAGAAAGGAAGTGTGTGTATGTGCATGCTTTGCCCCGCTTGTGTCTATTGTGTATTTTTTGCAGGTTTGCATATATGAATGCCTGCGTATTAACAGGTAAGACAGCGGAGTGACTGCAGCACCTTCCCTTTCCTCCTCCTTATTTATTTGTCTGTATTAGTTAGCTCCTTCTCAGCACTTAAAATTAATGTCATCCAGCAGAAAATAGAGGCTGAAAGCTGAAAATCAGCACTTTCCCTGCAGCCTGGTTATTCATCAAGCTAACAAGGAGAAGATGCATCCCGTTTCAGCCGGGGCCCAGGAAATATGTGCCATTAAAGCCCAAAGCTTGTGTTGGAGAGCCGGGGAATAAAAGTGAGGGTGTCAGGGAGACGGGATGGACAGCATCGCCAGCAATATGGATGCAGAGACACCAGCAGACACATTTATATAAGGGATAATAGATATACTCTCGTGGAGACACACACACGTTCCGTCCATGGTGCAGCCACAATACATACTGTGTGTGCGCTGCATGTGTGTATATGAAGTGCTGATTTGCTGATAGCTATAAAAGACGATCCTTCAGGGGATACAGGAGACGTAGTTTGGAGCTTTGAATAAATCATGTGTTGCTTAGCACGAATTTTCTCTTTAGGAGCAGGGTGTTGAAACACATCCCGGGGACTGTTAGCATTGTGCCCATGTTAACATCTCTGTAGCATCAGGAGCTAACGCCGGAGTGTTGGAATTCAATTAGACACTGGGTGCAATGCTAAGCAGCTAGCAGTGGGCAGTCACCGCAGGGAAGAGAGAGGGGAGAGGATGACGACGCGAGGGGAGAGAAGAAGGGAAGTGTGTGTGTGTGTGAGAGGAAAAGGAGGCTGCGGGCGAGAGGAAGGCCCCGGGCAGCTGGCTGCGGTGATTCAGGGGAATACATTATATCACACTAACCGGCTGATCACAAGTTCCTCTCTCAATCACGCTGTGAACACAACCTGAGGAAAACAGTGCCTCTGAGGCTCACACACACACACACACACACTGGTAACAGCTTTATGACTAATTATGTTTTAATAAAACAATACAATCCAGGCTTAAACAACCCAAACATCAGAGAGAAAATTGTATATTATCAAAAGAGGAGCGGGTTGATGTTTGGAGGTTTGGCTCAAGGCTCTGCCTGAATATCGTCTTCTCAGTAATTTTAGAAGAAAGTGAGAACACTTAACACATTTTTTTAAAACAACCCAGATCTAAATACAGTTGTTCTTTGTTCACTTTGTGTATCTTTACAACTGCAGAGAATTTTTTCCCCCTCGTTTTATTTCACAGTGCCAACTCTACTTGCCTCCTCTCGTTTGGGAGCAGGCCTGGTAATGAGCATTCATCCTGTTCACATCCTCCCTGTCGTTTGGATTTTGTGGATGGAGGGATGACGTCCGTGTCACTATCAAGATGTTATCGGTGCAATGAGTGTAACACCGGGCGGCTAGATGTTATATATATCCCATGCAGGCAGTGAAGGACAGTGAAGTGTGTCAAACCGGGGATGGAACAAATTCTTGTCCCCACAGAACAGACCCCCAACACAGCTGCAGGGAAATAAACAGTGTTTAAATTAAATGTCGGCAATGTACTGAAAATTATTTTCTATCATCTGATATCTAATTGTCAGAATAAAAATTAGATTAATTCTCATTTCTATGTCGGCCACTGTGATGAAAATTAATCCATATATTTTTACTTTTCTCAGTCAGCCGTATTTAAAGGTGATAAATCATCGTCTTAACGTGAAAGGATTTTAGAGGTTTACATGTCATTTAAAGAGATGATTTCCTATTTCACCACTTTTACACTTGCACACCTTGCTGTGTCTGCATGCATGTGCACATGTGCCTTTCCTCCTCTGCCTTGTCTACAAAAGCCTGACCTGCCTGCTGTCAGCCACAGAGGCAGACACCCCGTGTACCTGCGCCCCCTCCCCTCGTGTGGCGGACTCCCCCCGTCACCATGAGAGGGGAGATGAGTTGGAGGGGGGAGGAATGACGAGGGGATATCGGAGGGAAAGAGGGAAAAACGTGGGTTGGGGTGGTGGGAGATACAAGGGGGAGAGATGGCGGCGGCGTAGTGGGTGGGGGCTCTGAAGCTTCCTCTAATGTGCCCCCTCCACTCCCCTGCTTGTGACCTCAGAGCTCCTGACAGCCAGAAAGTGCTGAAGCATGCAGGTGTCCTAATGCTGCAGCCACACACAGGCGAGCGCAGGAACTCTGCTCTCTCTCTCTCTCTCTCTCTCTCTCTCTCTCTCTCTCTCTCTCTCTCTCTCTCTCTCTCACACACACACTCTGTCGTCCTTAACTCCTTCACCGCCTCCAACCACACCGTGTCAATACCATCACATTGCATATGCATCAGACTGTTTATAATTAGTAAAAAAAAAAAAATGGATGCGGATGGAGAGCATATCAGATGCAAATCAGGCGTGTGGCTCACAATGCTGAGCACACGAGGACACTAGAGTATATACTGTCTGCTGCACAGTAAAATTAGCCGATGCTGATGCTGTACTTTCTTCTGTCCAGCCTCTCAACTGCACAGTGTAAAACCTGAGGTGTCCAGAGAGTGTCCTGCCCTGTGTGTGTGTGTGTGTGTGTCTGTGTGTGTGTGAGTGTGTGTGAGTGTGTGTGTGTGTGTGTGTGTGGTGGGGGGGTTTAGAGATAGAGAGTTGTATTACAGTGGTGATGAGTCGCCTGGCTGCGAGGCTGATACCTCAGCAGCACCCAGCATTGACCAGGCCTTTAAATAAAGCCTTCGATCCTCCAGCAGCAGAGAAGGTCACCGCCTGCCTCTGGTTACCCTGCCTGTCTGTCTGCATCCACGGCCAGGAGCCCTCCCGCCCTCTCGCCATCCCTTCCGCCCTTCCCTTGTCTCCTCACCCTGGTGTTCGTGTCTGCATTCAAATCCAGGTGCCTCCCTTTGCTCGGTCCCTCTACACCTCCCCCCTGTAAATTCGCAGCCAATTCCTTTTCCTCCATTTTCTATACTTGCAACCACGAAAAGCACTAAGACATAGCCCTCGCTTTCCCTCGCACACACTCAATCATCCTCGACCCTCCTCTGCAATCCCCACATCTGTCCATCTGCGTGTCAGCCAGAAATAAAAAATAATGTACAGTGTTGATCTCCACAGAGAGAGCAGAGAGGGTGAAGTAAGTCAGGGGGGTTCGGGACAAAGGTCAAAGGTTTTGGACCTCTTCCCATGAGCCCGGTGCATGTCACCCTCCTGTCAGACAGGCAGCACTGTCAGAGCCCCCAAAACAGAGAACTGCAGAACACTGCACACGATAAATGTTGAGAGACCAACAGAGGAAGTTTGGATGTCAGAGAGCTAAATATGTAGTGAGGAAAAAAATCCATCTATTAAGAAAACCCAGGTTTCTATCATCCAAAATGAGTGTTTCCTTATCAAACTACAGACTTATATTAATACCATCAGGAGTGTATAGGGCTTCAGATTTAAGGCTTGTGTTTGTTTGTCCATGTAAAAAAAAACGATTGTTCTCAAATTGTTTGAATAAGCAGCAGAGAACAGAAACACTCTATTTTAGAGTCACTATTCATATTTCCACTTCATAAAAAACGATCAACTTAAACATAATCAAAGTTTGTAAAAATAAAAAATGCAAAAATGTGCATTGTGTTAAATATTTCATATTGTAGACTATTTTTTTTACATGCATGCAAACCTTCCTTTTGTTTTCAAATATATGAAGAATATGAGATTTTCAAAACTAATGTAATAAAATAGATAATATAAATTGATGTGAACATTACGTGTGTGTAAATATGAGCTGTGTGTTCAGATCATCAAGAATCTCCTGCATCACTGTATCACTTTTAGTTTTAGTTTCACATTTGCTTTTTACATGTTTACACTGGGCTTCTATACACTGAGTGTGTTTTGCAGTAGTACACAGAGTAGAGTGTCAGAGAGGGAGTGAACGGTGCAGCTTACCTCAGACTAGAGGGTGAGGGGGCAGAGATCACAGCTCTCTATCACAGATGGAGGAATTTTCTTGACGTCCTACAAAGACAGGAAACAGAAATGAACTTTAAAACACACTGCGATCCAACAACAGTGAAGCACAAACACACTTTAAACAGTAAGTACTGACACAGCTCTGTCTCAGACGTGGCCTTGAATTCAAAAAAACGTGACATGAGGTGAAACTAAAAATGACAGGGGAAGCAAAGCTCAAATTACAATGTAAAGCTAGAGTAACGTTACTTATTTTGTAAGACAATCAATAGAACCAAATTACAATTTAAGAAAAATTGAACAATGGTTTTTACAGAATATTTTAAAACAATAACATAAATTTAATTTACACTTTGCTAGCAAGCAATTCAGAATGACATAATTTAGACAATTTAAACAGATGAACAATTCTGAAAATGTTCTATAATATATTACACGAACAGCAGCACAAAACAGAAACAAGAATAAATCAAATCTCAATCAAATAAAGTTCAATCAATCAGTTTTTATCCATTCATATATTGTATGTCCTGCACCCTCACTTTTTAAGACACATGCACATACACACTTAAACAAATGCTGGCTTGGTCGCACGCACACACACCTCACACATGCATGCACAAACGCAAAACCACACACACATGCATGCACGCACCCGTTTATTTAAAAAGATAATAAAACATAATTCTATAATTCTATAATAATAAAAAAACAATACAACTCTATTACTTCAGATCATCGAATTATTATTATTTGTTGAATTTAGTTTAATCAGTTATTATTTGGAAATGATAAAACCCAGAATGAACGTTCACATTATTTGACTGTATTATGTCTGAGAGCAGAGAGAATTCCCACACATGGATGTGAACGCAGGATATGTGAGCATTAAACTGTACGAACACATGTCAAGGACGACTGTGGTGAAAGGAAACGTGCTTTCAAAACCCAGTAACCAATCATCCTGGAAAAACTTTTCACCGAGTGAAATGAGGCGAAGGAGCGACAAAGTATATTAATGCCCCACAATCCATCTTTAAGCAACAATGAGAACCATTCATTTCCCCCTAATCCGATTCACACTGGGGCCAAATGGACTCTGACCCATTCAGCCACAGCGTAGCCCCCAGTGACAGACCTGCAGCAGAGAGAGGGCTGCCGTCACCTGGAACACGTCCTGAAACATCAACACGGGCACAATCCAAGCACTACTGAGAATTTCAACTTCCACCTGTGAAGAGGCTACACAGAAATACACACACACACACACACACACACACACACACACACACACACACACACACACCGCTATAGGTGAACACAAACATAGAGCTTGATAAACACACCCGGCCACAGTCACACACACACACACAGACATGTATACATACTCGCACACGCACACACAACGCACACGTACTTGTCTGCACGTGTCTACTTTGTGTGCACTCTTGCTAAGTCAAACAAGCACACACACACACACACACACACACACACACACACACACACACACACACACACACACACACACACACATTGGGCTCGATAGAGGGGAAGTGAGGTCCACGTGCAGAGGGCTGCTACATGGCAGCAGTGTGTGGGGTCAAGGCCTTTCCCAGGTACAAATGAAAGCGAGAGGGGAGACTTTGGAAGAGCTGAACAACACTGTGGGTCACCTTGCCTTGCAAAGAGATCAATGTCTGTTTGACTGGCTGAGAGAGAGCGAGAAGGAGAGAGAGAGAGAGGGAGAGAGAGAGAGAGCGAGAGAGAGAGAGAGAGAGAGAGAGAGAGAGAGAGAGAGAGAGAGAGAAAAGGGTAAATCACCTCTTGCTTCATTGAAATGCAGGTAAAACACACAGGGGTCGGGCTCGGCTCCATGCTCCACCCTGCATAAAACACAAACTTGTGCACGTGCAGACTTATACACGCACGCGCAGACAAACTGCACACGCACACATACTCCTACACACACACACACACACACACACACACACACACACACACACACACACACACACACACACACACACACACACACACACACACACACACACACACACGGTAGCATAACGCACTCAGTTTCCAAACACCCACCACCACGTTCGCTGCGGTGCAAAACACACCACTCCACTGACTCTGTGCCCTGCAACTCAACTCACTGTCGAAAACATCAACACAGCCTCAGCTCTGTTTATCTGTGAGTCAGAATATTGTGATCACTTATAATTAAATCATGATCAGCTTTCATCTGTTGCCCTTTAGTTATGCATTCTGTGGAGACCATCTTACACAAGCAAATGCAAATCGCGCATTTGAATTCTAACGTACACACAAAACACGAGACACACTAAATGTGCTCATTCTTTTTCACAGCTGAGGATTTGCAGTGATCTCATTTCAACACAGGACTATAGGACTGGATCCAGACTTTCACATCCCCCCCCACTCTACCCGTGAGTCTATTTACTGGGAGAAAGAATCACCATGTAAAGCCAATGAGCGACACGGAGGTGGTGGAACCAACCTCCTTTACAGCTGCTGCATTCTCACCACATGCACAGCAGCGACAGGAGGGGACAAGTTAAATTATTGAGGTTTCAAATAAATGACACATAACTCAGGACACTGGGAGACAGAGAGAGAGAGAGAGAGAGAGAGAGAGGGAGAGGAAGGGAGAGAAGCTCTGGCGTTGCAGGTCTAGATGATGGACGGACCACAGAGGAACATGAATGCAGCTGATTTAAATCACTTTAAATGTAAATGTTTATCGTGTGGAGTGATGCAGATGCGCACTGAGTGAAAGAGATGGAAATTGTTTCCTCTTTTGAATGCGAATATGTTTTCATCCCTTTGAGGGGGATTTGTCGTAAGGAGGGGGACGCACACACACACACACACACACACACACACACACACACACTCACACAGGGGAAAAGAAGACAAACATGCACAAAAGACAGCAGTTGTGTTACAAAATGAGATGTGACTCCTGCTGTTACAAACTACTTTTAAGTAACTGAATTATTTTTAAATTAACATGAGATATCAACACCTTCAGGTAATAGTAGTTTTTACATTTTGGAGAAATACTACTTGCTTATTGCTCAAACACACTAAACTATAAATTTATATATAGTGTGTGTGTGTGAAGAAAAATTATTCCAGCCTATATTCTTTTGCACCTGTGGCCTTTGCCCTGGACTTTTTCTGCGCTACATGAGATTACACTCACATTATTTGTTTTGCTTACATTTATTTCAATTCATTTTAATTGACGTATAGAAGCATCTCAATGACATGACTAAATGCTGTAGATTGACTCCACTCAGTTACAGCAGACACACACACACACACACACCCTTCATCACAATGTCAAGTAACAGACGATGCCTGCGAGTTATCGAGCACCCGCACAAACAGACTCTAAACTGTGCGCACGTCCTTTGTCATATTAATTCTGAGGCATTAAAGCGAAGTACATGATGATGATTCAAATGTCAATACTGATAAATCTCAGAGTGATTTCCCATACTTGACCTAAAAGAGAGAGTCCAATATTGTGACAGCAGACAACTGCATTATCTTTAATAACCTAATCATTGGACAGACTGCAAATGATTCCAGTGCAGAAGTCAATATGCTGAGCCCGAGAATAGAATCACAGCTCATACTGGTGAGATTAATAATGTGGTGTGTGGGTATGTGTGTGTGTGTATAATACATGTGCTTCAGTCTTTATATGAAGGCGAGGAAGCAACAGACGGTGAATCTGGTCGAGTGCTGAGAAATGAGGAGGAAGTGCTGAAATGTTGTTTCCCCTGCTTTCTGTCCTCCTTTAACACAGGAAGTGAATCAGTGCTACTGAATCCTCCTGCCCGCTGGTGTGTCTGCGAGTCAAAACACACACAAACGAGAACACAGCATCCCACTCGATTTTCCACAGCCGGCAAATGAGCAGCAATTTTCCACCGTATCATTCTTGTGCTTTGAACAGAGCGCAAACCACTGTGAAAGCCTATGAGCTACTACAGAGCGCAGACCTGTCTGTCACACAACACTGCTGATGTCCAGGGAAGACCATCCCGAGCCAAATCCGGAGGCTCCCGACAAAACTCAACCGATCGGCCTCACAGAGGTGCCGAGGAAGACGTATGGCATCTCCAGTTCTAGGTTATAACACAAATGTAATTAAACAGCACACTATATTGACCTAATCAGATAGGAGGGCCATAAATTAGTGGACACATGCTCACTAAAAGGCCCTCTCCCCTCAGCTAGGATGCATCTCTGATCGTTTATCATCTGAAAGGAGCAGGAAGGCAGCCAGCATCTCTCTCTCTCGCTCTCTCTCTCTCTCTCTCTCTCTCCTGCTCTATCTCTGTCTCTCACTCACTTTTAATCACAGAGAAAATCATTCCTTCAGGCATGAGAGCATTACGCTCGCCCGTCTTGTCCCTCACTCTGGGTGAACGGGAGCCAACGGGGGGCCAGGTGACTGCTGCACAGGTGGGAGAGCACAGAGCTGATGTGCACACGCTTTGTCTCCAACTCCACGTGCAGACAAGCTGTTTGCATTTAAAAGCATCCACAGCTCTGCACACACACACACACACACACATTCATAAAAAGAGACACAACTCTTCATGTGCACAGACAGAGCAAATCCAAGCACTCAGACTGTCAAAGGTCGTGCAGCAGGAAAAGATAACATCCCTTCTCCACACAGGTTTCCAGCAGCATGCACAGTGGTGGCAGTGACCTTGCATAACATCCCAGACCCTGCATAGCTTTTATCTGAGCCACATACTGTGCTCAGGGTGAGTTCCCCTGGAGAAGAACCTCTGCGGGCCAGATTCAGTCCAGACCACACCAGGACCTGACCTGTCTTTACAAAACCAAATTACTCTTGACTCCTTCTGAGGCTTTTATTCTACCAGCATCCTGACGTCACACATCAAGTGAAAGGATCTTCACGCAGGTGGATCAACACAAAGTCTCGCGTGTCAGGACGACAGAGAAAACTGTTTGGTTTTTAAAAAACAATAAATATAATTTAGACTAAATAGAAACGAGTTGATAAATCAATCAACCACAGCACAATTATGGAGTTTACCTGCGTTAAATACATCATCAGACACAGCGAAAATTTAAATTCATATATTTAGATTTAGACGTGTTTCTGTGGAGTCATTTTTTATTTTTATCATTTAAAGCTGTGCTCGATTTAAAAAATGAAACTTTCCACACGCAGCGCACATTCAACAAGTGCACATCTGCCGAGGAAAAAGTGCAAGTTTACTCTAAAATCAATCATTAACGTTTTTTTAGGACACACGCAGCAGAGTTATTAGGCCCCGAGGACAAACTGTAATTACCTTAAAATATAGTCAGCGTTTTGATGCGCTTATTCTGCTGCACGGTTGTTGTTTTTTTAAGAGAAATTTTTGAGCTTTTGTCTTTAATTGCGCAACAAGTTGAGGCCGTCATTTTATATTTCTCTTAAAAAGTCATTAACAAGGAAACAGAAAATACCTTGGAATAATTTGGAGTTTAGTATTAAGGAATAAATGAATGAATAACGTGTGGGATAAAATGACTTACAGCGAACATATATGAGAGATGAACATGATCTTGGAGCTGCTATAATTAAAATCCAAACCAGATGTTCATGAGCAGATGTTTATATTATCTCAACATCTGTTTTGGGATATTTTCTTCTGTTTTCAGTTTAGAAAACCCCTCAAAGACACACGTGACAAACAACATGCAAAAGTAAATAGTAACAATAAAATAATAAACATGTCTTCGTTTTTCCATTCATGAAGGTTTATTGATGAATGGTATATTTATTAAATTCCATTTTGTTGAAAGAGTGAACACGACACCTGCCTGTTAACTGGACTGCCCAGACAATGCACGTGTAACCCAGAGCATCACAGAAGGTGTTTGTGGCTGCACGATGATTTATCTTCAATTATTCTACAACATGTTATGTCAATTTCCACACAGTTTATTTACCGAATAAAGACCCACAGGGCTCCTGCTTTCACTTAATTTCGTTCCTTTGAATGGAAGGAAAACACACTAACGACGAACTGCAGACAGAGAAGAGATCAACAATCTTTTTGCGCAGACAAAGTTGCCTGTTTTTCATTTATTCCAGGACATGCATCATAATCTGCGTCTTTTTTCTGCGCAAACATTTTTTATCTCCAGTCCCACTTGTTGATCTATTTAATCTGATATTTCTGCTAAATACCCGGTTGCTGTGCACGTGCATTGTTTGGTGCATTAATCAATATTGAGTACAAAGTTCTTTTATTCCACAAAGTCATTTTCCCCACAAGGCTCCAAAAAAACAGGAGCCTGTAAAACGTCCGCGCTGAACTTCTATGAAACTGACGGATGAATGAACTCCTCCACATCTCTCCCCCCCCCCCCCCCCCCCCCCCTTCCCCACAAATAAATCCCCCAAAAGGTGATGAGGCTGAACAATGCAGTTATGATATATAAACACAATCATTATACACAAATTCACAAAAAGAGGAAACAGAAGGAAATTAAAGGTAGAAACACAGTCCGCACATGACCAGCATGCATGGCTTCACACCACAGTCCGTTTCACATCCATCTCCAAACTTCTGCTGGCAGAGTTTGGGATGTTTCTTTTTTTTTTTTATTAAGACACATGGATGATATGAAAATGTGATCATTCATATCAAAAATAATATGAACATAAAATAAATTCACATACAAAAAATAAAGCTGCTGGTGCCTGAGGATTGGTTCATGTCACAATGCCGGGATGAGGGTGAGGTTGTGTGAGCGGACCTGCTGCGACAATGTGGAGGAATTTACTCAACTTAAGTCCTTTAGAATATTTATAAAAAACCTTCATTCATTTTTTATTTTCGGAGTCTTTTTTGTGTAAAAGCCCATGAGCGCATCCTCTAAATGTGACCAAACTAAATCCTCACCCCGAAACAAAAAATACCTCTGAAATACAGAAAAAGTAGAAAAACTGACTGAACTAACGCAGCTTCAACAAAAACCACCCGAACACAACCTGTGTTATAGCTGCGCGTAAAATGTAAAGTTTTTTTTTTCTCGTGTTTTTTTTTTTTGTGAGGGCCGGTTATTAAAACTTTTCAGCGCCGAGACTCACATGAAAAACTCCGGGGACGACGGGTTGTGATCGCTGGCGGATCCTCCGTTTTCTCTGAAGCCGGTGCTGATGAGCTTCTCGTATTTCTCCTTGTAGGCGTCCCTCTCCCTGGCCAGCCGGGAGATCTCCTGCTTGAGGTGGTCCACCTGCTGGACGAGCTGCGTCTTCTCCCCCTCCAAGACGTGCCGCTGCTGGACCCGCTTGTACCGGCAGGACTGGGCATAGCCCCTGTTCTTTAATGTCCGCCGCTTCTGTTTCAGACGGATCACCTCTTCCTTGCTGACCCCCCGGAGCTGCCGGTTCAATTCCCGCACCGACATGGTCACCAGCTGCTCGTCCGAGAACCGATCCTCCATGCGCATGTGCTGGTGGTTTCCCCCCGAGCCGCTGGACTGCGATCCGGAGGACGGGTGGTGAGCCCCTGAGTGGTGGTGGTGGTGATGGTGGTGATGGAGGTGTGGAGCCCCGTTCTGAGCTGCGGCTGCAGCGATGACCGCGGACACCACGGCGGCCGCTGATCCCATCTCTTCCCCGGCCATGGCGCCTCCTGCCCCGGCCGAGCCGCCGAACTGCTGCCCCCTGGCATAGCCATCGAAGGTCTGGAGCTGGTGATTGCTGCTGATCAGCGCCTCTACGGCGTCCTCCGGGCTAAAGCCCAGAGCCTCGGGGTTCAACTGCTGTTGGTACCCGGTCATCCAGTAGAAATCCTCCAAGTGCGCCTTCTGTTCGCTCCCTGATCCCGGACTGGGCGCCGAGAAGCTTGGAGAGGGGGGAACCGAGCTGCAAGGCGTGCTCATCGGGGTGGAAGATAGGGATCCCCCGGCGACCAGGCGGCTGCACTGGCTGATGCTGCGATCGGGCTCCACCGGCTCCTTTTTCACTTCAAACTTCATCAGATCGAAGTCATTAACATATTCCATGGCCAGGGGACTGGTGGGCAGGTCGGAGTTGCTCATTGCCAGTTCTGATGCCATCCTCTTGCTGTTGACAGTCCTCCAAAGGGGGTGAGGAGCACCTGTCAAAGTGGGCTGCTGAGACACGCACTGAGCCAGCTTGATTTCTTTATTTATTTTCTTCAGAACCGAAGGAAAAGTGGGTTTTCTCGCACTAATTGCGCAGCGCAGGTTTTGGTTTTGCGCGTCGATAAGTTTTTTTTTTCCCTCAGTCTGTGCCGCACAGACGCATTGGAGCTGCGCTGTTTCCTCCCTCTCTCCCAGCGTGCGGGTGTCTGAGCGCCGCTCTCTCTGTTTCTACCATTTAACACTTCATGGCTCCTTTTAGGATTAGTGCGCCAATTTGAGGAGGTTCACGAACGTGTCCCGGGCAAACAGTTGCCTTGTGGAGGAAGGGGGGTTGGGAAAAATCTCCACCCGAGGATTGATAGATTTTTTTTTCTAAGGGATCAGTCAGCCGACGAGTTAAAAAGCATTGCTTAGTTTTATAGGCGCCCTGACGTCACGACTGAAATATGAAATTGACCGAGACTCAGCCAATGAGGAGCGCAGCCTGGACCCCTTATTAGCATAATAGTTTCGAAAGCAAAGTTTTCTGGACTGTCCGAGCTCATCAGCAGATTGACACGAGACCTCACATTTCATCCCTTTCTCCTGTTTTTTACACGGAAACAAAGAGAGAAAGAAAAAGAAAAACACACCAGATTCAGAGGATTACGCACAGATACATGGTGAATATGTACCTTTATAGAATAGTACGCCCTTGTGATTTTAACACATATTTCATATTTTACTTGATAATAAACACATAAAATATCATTTCAATAAAATTATAAAGTCATATTTATCAACGCAATTTTTATGTTTTCAGTGTTGTGTGTTTACTCTGAGTCCTGCTCTCATATGGATGCTGATATATCCAGAATCTGAACAGGTGTGTTTCATCACTTATATCGATATATTTCTCATTAAAACTGATTTCAAACGTCTTCCTCAGACATTAGGTTCCAACATCAGTTATTGTCTCACACAAAACATCATGACTATAATGTATCAAAAGGCCAAAAATACATTTTGATGATTTTCATTGCGCGATAGATACACGCTCCATGTAAAAGAAACAGATTAGTGCAGAATAAAGGTTGTGAGGAGGGTGAAAGTGTTTGAGGAGAGCGAGACATGCAGGGTCCGCGTCAATGACTGAGTTAGGAAACCCAATGTCGCCACCTTTCGGTATAAAAGGCTACTTCATGTGGCTCTGTGAGGGTTTATACAGTAGATGACTGATTCTCTGGATGATTTTCTGCTTTATTCTTTTAACTCACTTTGCTCAAAGTAAGATCTCATCTGCTCTCTTGTCTCAATCACGGATCACAACAGATTTAAGATAATTTAACAAGGAACACATTTATACCACCACACTGACCATTACAGACAAATACTAATCTGCCAGGCATGGTTTAAAAATAATGGAACAAACTAAATCTGAGAAAATAAATAAAATAAAGGCTGTATATTCAATTATTATTATAATTATTTCAAGTATCAAGAAGTCTTTGTGACGTCGCCTCCAGCCGTGTCATTTTAGAGCCTCAGTCCCATGTAGTGATCACAGCCCCAGTCTCTCTCCACGTCTCTCGGTCTCTCTCTCTCTCTCATTCCTCAGGAGTGGTGGCACATAAGAACAAACAATAAGGAGGGTCTATACACAGAGGAGCGGAGAGTAAATAAGAGCACTCTCCCCGGAACATGTCACACGGGAAAGCTTCAGAAAACTACAAAGCCGCCAGCAGATAA
Organism: Hippoglossus hippoglossus; assembly: GCF_009819705.1. Lineage (NCBI taxonomy): Eukaryota > Metazoa > Chordata > Actinopteri > Pleuronectiformes > Pleuronectidae > Hippoglossus > Hippoglossus hippoglossus. Next base: position 9,912,163 of record NC_047156.1, on the reverse strand, counting down.
TCCAACTCCCCGGTGTCCCAACACAAGTAAATATTCTCTTGGTCCCTGTGACTGTTCATGGGGACTTAACGTTAAACAGGGAGGATAAACATCGTGTTTTATTCATCAGAACACACAGCAGAGGCCCCTCTGATGCCTTTGAATAAATATTAAACAGATGAGGTGTCCCATCAGATGCTGCTATATGTTGTTGTCGTGTAAATTCAGACAGGAAACGAACTTGAAAGTAGCAGCAATATCTTTTTAATCCTTAGGTGGTTTTGCTTTTATACAGAAGGCCTTTAAACCACAATCATGAGATGATGTCTCCTCGTGGCTTTTTAGTTTAGTGACACAACTGAGAGAAGTAAATAAATGTGAGAATGAAAAAAAACTCTCAAAATATTTTTCTGTGAACTTGCAAAAATCACTAAAAGATTTTTGTAAGCGTTTTGTCGCTTTGATTTCAATGATGCAACAATAATAAAGATGATGTGTTGCTCCATACAAGTCACTGGCAGACACAGAGACCTGCAGTTTAAGTTGTGTAAGTGTGTGTCCGTGCAGATCCACATGTCATGCAGCAGTGGACACTATAGCTCCTGCTGCTGCTGCTGTGTGAGCTTCGGCTTTGCCAGATCTCTTAAACCAGGATTTATCGGCCGGGGAGTCTCAAGGGTTAACAAGCAGAGTCCAGAGCCAATGCATCAGCTGTGTTACTGGGGGCTAATAGTCTTGCATGCACCTCATTCTGTCTCCCTTTGGAGTTTCATGTAGGCGGCTCGCAGCCGTGAAGTTTACTACTGTCGTTATTATATTTGGGATGATTTTTTCCCCCCTTACTACACAGGGGTTGCACTTAGACATATATCATGAAATGAGCTTATACTGCAGGAGGGAGGCCCACTTACACAGCGTCAGTATGGAGAGTAAAGTCGAATATGCACATCAGTGTCATATGATGATATATATCAAAACAAAAATCACACCAGAATGTTGAACTAAATTCATTTCTTTAAAGTTATGTGAAAGTTCTTCCTCTAACTCTGTTTCCTTATGTAAGAACAGTATCACGCTTTTAAAGCCCTAAACACTTGAAGCTGTGGTCAAACGCTTAGAGAGTGAAAACACTTGTGACCAGCTGACTCTTCTGTAACTCTGATGATGTCCTGGACGAACAGTGTGTGTATAAACCCACTTTGTGTTAATACTTTGGGCCCTTACACCTGCAGCCCGGCTACAGTGAGTGTTAATGAGACACTGTCTGACCTTTTTAGAGTTCACCCCATGAGAACACCGATGCATCCTAGGTAAAGGATAACCAGTGCTCGCGGACCTCCCTGTGATTTACTGGTACGGTGACTTTACTAATTGTTACATCTATTAAAAACATCCTCATTAAAGTATGACTTATGTGCCACGTTGCAACAGACCTCACTTTTATTGTCAGCAGGCTAACCTTTCGTTTGCCTCTGGGGTTCCCTGAAGTTACACATGCACCAACAGAGGATGTGCACGTTGTTTGCTCTGTTACCACCTTTACCGCAGAAATGTTTTGCTTACAAGTATCTACCCGTAGGAGCGGAGACGACTTGTGAGGTCTGAATTATAAATATCTTGCAGGAATACAAGCTAATTATGAGCAAAAACATCACAACATGATCACAATGCTGTTTAAAATGTTATCAACATTTCCTGACAAAAAAAGGAAAAGGAGGATGGAGATTGTTGAGAGAAAAGAAGCCTCAATAAAGCTCAAGATATTCATTTTATAACCCCACTCACGCTAGTCCAAATCTTAAGATGCCAAAAATAGCCAAAGACATTATCATATTTTACAGAGTAACTAGAGTAAATGACAGAAACTAAAGAATTTCTGCATTACCAAGATTATGTCTTATAATCATTCATTATGTTCCCAATGGGAGGTAGGCTTCATATTCCTTCTCAATCCCTGTAATGCCATATATTAAACTGTGGTGGCACTTCAAATGGGGGACAACCAGACGAGTGGGCTCAGTGGGCTCATCTGAGACACATTTAATTAGCAGGACAGAAAATGAAATGTTTCGTGGGGTCTTAACTAACTGTTGTATCTTTTGTAATAAAATGAGGAGCTGTGAGAAGCCATTACAAGGAGGATCATGAGGAACGGTTACCACGCTTCCCTCTGCCAGTGTTTTATAGGGGGAATAAAAGGATGCATATTAAGATAATAAGCTTCCACATCGCAGAAACAAAGTGCCATATTTGCAAAGTGTTTGACAGAAAAGGCCTAGTCATCCCTCTCTCTCTCACACACACACACACACACACACACACACACACACACACACACACACACACACACACACACACACACACACACACACACACACACACACAGTATCTCACTGCCCTGCCTCTCCTGTTCTGCATTAATCAGACTTTTACAACCTCTTTCGATTCATTTTGCTGCTCAGGAAGCAGGTAGCAGCTCTCAGTGGGAACCGTCTGTTTATATGTGCACGCGACATGCTGAAAAAACGTCTCTATGGTTAATGGAGGAGAAAAGGGCCTTCAACAAGTGAGTCTGCACACACGCACACACACACACACACAGAGACACACACACACACATGGAAACAAAGTGGAACAATCTTCAGAGACAAAACATGGGACGACCAGCTCATAAAGATCTGACGGAATAAGGTTTTATCCAACATTCCAGGCACCAATCAAAAACCTGAAAATGGAAATATTATGCAGACTAAAACACCAGCAAACATAAAAAATAAGTCTGATTCAAATGAAAACCAGGCTTTGACACACACACTTTTCTCTGGCTCGGTGCCTGTGAGAAAGATGCTTCAACCTGGTAATTGGCCACAATGAGCAGACTTGCATGTGTCAGAGTCTCCTCTGCACATCTGGTTATTGTCTCTCACAGCAGGTGGACATCGCAGGAGTCGTCTGAGAAGTCTCATCTGCTCTCGGTGTCGGTGAAACAAAGGATCCACTTCTATTATACTTTAACTAAAATTACCGCCGCACGGTTTCCCGTCTGTGCTAAACCAGTCGTGTTGCAGGTTAAGTCCATGTCTGTCCAGACTGGTGAAGACTTTGAGGGACATTAATAAAAAAGGGTATTCATTTTATTTTATCATTATTAGCTTATGAATTCAGAAGTTACATGTTTTGTGAAGTCACAGTACCTTGACCCTTGACTAACTAATTCTAATGATTCCATCCTTGAGTCCAAGTGGATGTTTGTGCCGGATGTAATGAAATTCCCACCAAGCGCTCCTGATAAAATGCATTGACAAGAATGGAACGGACGTGTGGGCACAGTGACCTCAACCTTTGACCTCCAAAATCTAATCAGATCCTGAATAAGTCCAAGTTATCGTTGGAGCCAAATTTGAAGAAAATGCCCCCAGGTGTGTTTCAGAGGAATGGGACAGACGGATGGATGAACAACCTGTAAACAGAATGGCTCTGGACATCGAGGTCACTGGTGCAAACACGTTCAAAACAGGAAAACTGCAGGTGTAGCTGTTACAAATATGATTTACAACATGATTGGGAAACAGGATGAGGAGATGTGGGTCATTCACATGTCGGTGCAGTCTGTGAATTAATGATTTTCAAGGGCTGCATGCATACATGAAGGTATGAAATTGGACGTTGCAGGTAAATACAGAAGTTCATTGTGGATTCAATATTCCAGGTTCATGAATGTAAACATGTTAACACAAACAAACACACAAAATTTAAGTGTGAATCATATGCAATCCAAGCTCATCTTCTCACACACACACACACACACACACACACACACACACACACACACACACACACACACACACACACACACACACGGGTACATTATTGGCCTCATTAGCTATCCCCACTGTGTATCACTGTGCATCACCCAGCATGTAGAGGAGCAGGTTCACTCACACAATACAAGGTGCACAGGGTATTTGTGTTCCTGCAAAGCTAATGGTTTCTAACTGGGGGAGTGGATGAGTTTGGCTTTTCAGGGCTAATGACTCTGATTTTCTATTTTTAGGTTTCTAATATGAACACAGTGTTTGCATGTGTGACTCTCAGCACACACAGTGGCATGAAGATTCATGCTGCTCTCGGAGGTTGTGAGTTGTTATTGATGTGGCCGGTATAGGTATGGTGCTATATGCTCTCTGCAACAGTGTACTGTTATTAATGCCCACAGTGTCCACTCTGTGCTGTTATTAATGTGATTCATACACATAAAGAGTTTCCTCATTAGTCAGAGTCGAACCTGCGGCGTCACACAGAGAGGAGGCGCAAGGAGTCCTCTTCCTCCTCCATAACCTCCTCTACATCACCACCCCACATTTAAACAACAGTATACTGAGCCGGACCGTGAATATCTTTGGAGGAGATCTCCATTTATTCTCCATGAAGTACAGCGGCAAGAGGGCACGTTACAGTAAAAATTTAAACAAAGAAAACATACCTGACAAAAAGAGCCAAATAACAAGGTACTCTATAGCGTACAGGAGGTGAGCCCTCCCCCTCTCTCATAGCAAAAGGTGAGAGGTGAAGGAGGCACCTTTATAAGGAGGGGTCCGCCCAAGGTGGAGGTACAGCAACATATTGACTATGGAGAACTGTATGCCAGGAAAGAACTATTTACACAGATTTTGTGGAATTATAATGTATATGTATATTGGACTCACATATTACTGCTGTATAGTTGCCATTGTTACACACACACACACACACAGCCTATGTGCAGGCCTCCATTCATGAGTCCACAGATTTCCTCACCATGACTGAAACACATGTGATCCTGTTAGACGTTCTAAGGTCAATTTCATTCTCTTGTGAAATCTCACAAAAAGTTATTTTAACTCAACTAAAGCCACAACCTTTAAGAAGTAAGGTTGATATAACCAAAAAACTCTTAAATTTATATTCAATTAATTTAGTTATTTATTTTAATTAAGTTAATTGAGTAATTGATGAGTTATTTGCTGTATTTGTCCAAATAACACAACTTTCACTGGTTTCAGCATCTCATATCCAAAACAGATATCTGTGGAAGGTTTGTGGAGATAACTTACTTCTGGGAACTTATTTTATATTATTCACTTTTTCCCTCTAGACACATTATTAACTGATAAATAAACACACACACACACACACACACACACACACACAAACAGGAGTCTTTTGTGTGTGTTTTGAGGGAGCTGAAGGGGCCACTGGCTCTCTGGAGTTCAGGGTGTAGTCCTACCAGACAACAGTGAGGTAGAAGCACATTAAAGATACAACAGTCCACATGACCACACCCCCACCTCCTCTGAAGTCCGTCCACACATTGTCTATCCCTCCGGATTCAGCCAAAAGAAAGATGAGGATGTAAGCACCCCTGTTTGTAGAGAGAATGTAAATATTAATTTCAACCTCCCTGTGATAATCCGCTCATCTGTTCCTCAGAAACTGTGGAATCATTTGCCTATAGCTCTGAGTAAGAGGAGTGTTTGAGAGAGCAGGCGAACTAAAGTCTCATCTCTCTGCGTTATTCTGCGCTCTGTCAGAGAGGAAGATGCAGAGACAATACAGCCCAGAGGACACCACTGCCTCATACAACAATCCTTTATATCTCCACTATATTGATGCCAGGAGACAAATGCACTTCCACTGGGATATACACTTCTCTGGGGCAAAGTGAGGGAGGAGAATGTAGGGGAAAGGGGTTGATCATTACTCGACCGAGGGATGGGCGACGCGGGATGATGAACAGGCTTCATGTAATGGGTAGACTTTTGATTATGGCAATATTGAGTGTGGAAATGAGATGTTTATCAGATGTGGTTTTGAAGGAGAGACGGGAGGAGCGAGGGAGCAGGGGGAGGGCCGGGACAGGCGTTAATCTGGCTGCTAAATGGAGGATTTGACATGTTGTGTCTGTCTGGAGAACCCGGGGGGGACCCGTCTCCTCTTCATCTCCTCTCTGCAAACTCTGATCAAGCTCGTAAATACTCACAATTAACACCTTGTGGTGATGAGTGGAAAGCGCAGGAGCATTTGGAGAACGATGTGAGTGATATGTGCATTTCTAAAAAGTCAGAGATCCTGAGAGTGACACATCATTTTGGGGGGAAAAGGGAGGTTATGACAGCAAGGAGCAACGAGATGAAGAAGAGAGGAAAATATCTTTGAGCTTTTCCTAAAAATGCACAAACAGACTTAGTAAGAGTTAGTCATGGTTCTTTGCGCACTCACAGTAGATTTGGATGCTTACACAGGAGCAGAGACACCCTTCCTGTTGCTTATCCGCTTCCTGAGCCTCAATTTGTATTGAAATCCCTCACAGGCAATTATCCATATGCGAATGGTGTACTTACTCTGAGCTTATATAAGTTTCTTTCTCGGTAAGCCGCACCATTTTCATTTTAAAACTCTGATTACAATTTCAGAGTTTATTCCTATGAGAAAATGGCAAAAATGGGTGCTCACAGTTAACACAGAGCATAAAATCCTGCTGGCCCTCTCCCTGACTTTATAATTTGAAAGATTGAATAATCTTTCCCTGGCGTGATGCTGAAAATCCCTTTGCAGGAGGAGAGACGTGGGCAGCAGCTGGCATCTATGTGGTCAGGAAGACATTTTGTTGAGCAAAGAGCTGGCTGGCAGGAGGAACCCCCCGCCCTCCTCATCCACCTCTCAGGCTGTCAGGAGTGTCGTATATCTGGGGGATATCTGAGGGCGAGGAAGATTGCAGCCCAATTACGGGCTGATAACTAATCAATAGGCCGCTTATTCCTACAGCAGGAAGTAAAGGAATGGGCCCCTGGGACGAGTAGTTCAGATTACTCTCCCCTCAACATGGGACAGCCACTAATGATGAGACAGAAAAAGAGTGGAGAGGGGCAGACAGAGGGGGGGGGACATTAAAGAAAGAAAAAACAGGGAGGGAGAAGCTGCAGTCTGGCAAAAGCCACATAAAAGAAGAGAGGAAAATATGGAGAAAATGAAGAATTCATAAGACAAATGGAGTTATATTCTAAAGGCAGTTTGTCAGAGTATGCCGCTGATGCATACACAAACTCTATTAAATTTAACTAGTGCAGTGCCTGTTTGGAATGGGCTGTTTGCTTGGCCTGTTGTGATGCCGGTTGCAGCCTCCTTTTCTGAAACTGTAAAAGTGACCTGCAGTAATCGAGTCACAGGGAGTAAAGACCTGCTGAAGCTGCACCATCACAAAGAGCTCGACAAATTCAAATACAAATTCTTTTCTTGGGAAAAACAAACATATTCCGTCGGCCTCTGCAGAGACTCAAGGATCATTGCAGTCATGTTAGCTCCAGACTTGGTCCTGATTCCTGCCTCCAAACGAAACCGGGCCTTGATGCTTGAAGGGTCCTCTTTCCATGGAGCACAGGAACTATTCATTCTCATTTCTTCTGACAGGCCATTCGTTTTTTCGCTCCTCTGTCAGTGTCGCCCTCATGAAGAAATATGGCAGCAGCCTCTGCCCCTGTCCCCCACACCCGGTGCCCTTAGCTGACAACCTGCCCAGACCCCAGCCAGGCCCCCTTACATCCTTGGGCTCCTCATCCAAGGCATCCTGTCAAGCAAATCACTTTTTCTGTGAATACTGTGTAAATAATCGACCGTTTCTGGGTGAGACCTTCCCATTTCAACACAATCAACCCCAGTCGCAGGAAGGAAATCTTGATCTGAGAAGTGTTTTTGTTCGTATTTTCTGTCAGAGCAGAGAAAAGGTCTATAGAAGAGGAATTGGAACTAGTCCTTAGCTACTGTCTTTCTTTGTCAGCCGAGTCTAATCAGTGGAGTGGTGTTGTTGGCTGTCAGACATGAGGCATCAGTGAAAGACAAAAGCCTAAACCATCACCATTAACACTGATCAGGTTTCGCCCAATCTGCTTGTTTATCCTACTTTCTCCCAAGATCAGTACAAAGCTACTTTGCAGCCTCTTAAACCGACATGTTTCTCCTACACAAAACAGTCAGACCACAAAACAGTCCTCAATGACTTTGGCGATTAAACGGAAGCAGGAGTTTTGGATGAAATGAGACAGAGCAATAGAGACGGAGAGACTGAATGGGGGGAGAGACACTCCTCCACACGACTTCATCTCCAAATCAGCTGCATTTGGCATCGGCACACTGGCCGGATCCAAAGTTTTCCACTCTAAAGAACAATGCCACGCTCCCTCCAAATCGATTGGTAATACGTCTCATCCCATTGATGCCATCTCTAATCCATTCTGGGCTCCTTTGCAAGACGGAGATGGAGAGGCAGAGGGAGAGGTATGGCAAGGCGAACGGAGAGAGAGAAAGAGAGAGAGAGAAAGAAGGAGAGCGTAAATACCAGCTGAGCGGCCATGTATTCTGAGGAATTTGTGTTGTGTCGTTTCTTTTTTTCCTTCTCTCTCCCTCTTTTGCGTTGGGGCTGTGTCGTTAAGCTCTTTAGTCCGCGTGGCTAATGAAATAGGGTTGGCAGGATTACACAGGGCTAAAGCACTGTGCCTGGTGAGCCTTGGAGAAACCACTGTAGCTCTGCCAAGTGAAGGAGAGGGAAGGATGGGAGAGGAGGAGGAGGCTCGTCGAGAAGAAGAGGGCAAGGAAAGGGTTTTTGGGGGAAGGGAGATGGTGGGTTAATTGTAGAAAAGGAAAACTCACAGCAAATCAAGACTATTATCACAGTTTGCGTCAAGTCTCACTCTGGGTTGTTCATTAAACGTTTGTCCCCTCTAAGTCCGCTGAACCCTACGCTCCTTCGAGCTCTTAATTTCGAAGGTGTTCAACCGCTGGCGGAGAGAGAAAATAGAGTGGGGTAGGAGATAGCTCACACTTGGCTTCTAACAGCCATAAAAGCAGCAGAAGGTTTTTTAACTAGTCGTAAAATCAGTGGCAGGAACAGGAGGATATTAATTAGATTAGCGCATTCATGGTCCTGTGATCACCGTTTCTGCTTCCCTGATCATTTCTGAGGGATGGAATTAGATCAGTTCATTATATGACGTGCTGTATATTGTGAATCATACGAACACGCTGCCTCACACTGATACTGACAAAAACATCTGAAACGTATAAAAACGACTAGTTTGAAATATGTCTTCCTGGAAGTTTTAATGAATGTCTAGAACTTTTACTTCTATTCTGCTGTTATTAAAAAAAACAACAACACTTCCATATACAGTTTAGAATCTGCTTTATAAATCTATAAAGGGACATTCTGCCAATTTTAAACATTACGTTCTATTTACTCATCTCCAGTGCCCCTCAATGTTCTCTGTGCCTCTGGAGGAAGCTTTCCAAAGTTTGAGAAAATGACCCTAACAATGTCATCACACCAACCCTGTCTCCAAGAAATGACATTTATATACTAATCTACAACCGCTAATACATTTTTAAAGGAATGTATTGGCACCTTGAATACATCTATTATCAGGATGAATAGGAAATGATTTAACAAGTCTAGTCAACTGCAAAATGCTGCACCAAAATGAGCTACTGCTAGAGCTAGCTAATGAGCAAATTGCTCACTAGAGCTGCTTTCAGACATGCACTGAACTCCGGATCATCTCCTGAAATTATCCAGAGGGGCTGTACGATGTTTGCATTCAAATGTCCGAGTCAGTTGCTGTGGACATTCTGTGGAGTTTCTCCTGCCAGCCCCGGAGTAAATACTCTATTATCTATCTATAATATCAGAGTGAGCCCATGTGAGAATACAGCAGGAGATTATCTAGAGGATTCATCGCCAGCCAGTGTGTGTGTGTTGATGACGCAACTGAACACAAAACACACAAACTTGTGGAACAAAAAACAAAAGTTCTAACACAAAACTGAAAAAACACAAAAAAAGAATACAAATATCTCAGAATGAAAAAAGAGGAGCCATACATGCAGAAGACGCCACCGGAGATGTCAACGTGGAGAGACGACAAGACTCGGAAGCTTTTAGTGATAGTGGTCAATGCAGGTGTCAGTATGCTGGAACACAGCAGTGTGAATAGGTTACATCCGGCCTCTGCATGCTGCTGTGTGAGAATATTCTACTGCGATGTTCATGTGTGAAAAGCAAACTCTGGACCCCATTCTGGGGACATTTCTGCAGATCATTTATGAAAACAGCTTAAAAGCCAGGATACCGTGACCTATGCTTCGTTTATCTCACCATTCTTTTTAAATCTTCCTCTTGTGATTTCCCAAACTTTATGGAACTTTATGAACTCTTAATCCCTGCAGTGCCGCTTTAAAGCATCATTCAGTTGAACCCTCTCACTTTCTCTGCCCTTTCCTCCTCTCTTCTTTCTCTCCTTCCTCTTGTCACACTACAGGAATAAATCTGTTTCCAAACATAATGGAGCCCTCCAGGGGGGAGGGGCCTTGGTTTAGTATAGCTCTCTCCGATTGGCTGCTCAGCTTGATGTCGTATATGATGATAAATCTGGCCCAGGTGTCACCTCCCAGGCAGCAGGTGAGGATTGATGGGATACAGGAGGACTATCCATCATCCTGGGCAGGTGGCATGCTATCGGAATTTGGGAAATCTGTTCCCAATCAGGGTCCCGCAGTGCTCGGCGGGGTTTGTGACGCTGTTTGGGAGGCGTTACTGGAAATCAATGGCAAGCACTCAAGGTCAATGTACTGTTAGAAAACTCCTTAAGCTCTGACGGATAGATCCCTCTACTCTTTCTCTGCCTCGCTCTCACTTTCTCCATGAGTGAATGCGAGGAGACACTGACATCTTCTATCCTCCGCCGCCCCGGCCCCCTCTGTTAAAGGAAAGGTGGTTTTCAGGTGGATGTCATAGTGGCTGTCTGGAGTAATTTGCGACGTGGCTCTTCTCTAGGTGGAGCCAGCGAGTGCCAATCTGGGGCCGAGGCAGGGACTGGGGTTGGGGCCGGGGAGTATCGGAGATCTAATAAAAGCCCAGGGCGCCTGCCTGGCTCCTTATTCTTATAGATTACCTGTAAGTCACCTTGTCCCTGCTACTGTAAGGGTTGGGAGTTAAGCTGCATAAAGGCAGACATTCACCCTCACCTCCTTGGCTGGTTGAAAGTCAATTCCAACTGCAGAGCCGAGGAGGGAGAAACTTTGTTACCTGCTGCAAGACTGACAGTCAGCAGTCACACTGCGGGCTCAAAAATTCACTTTTCTTGTTAAATGTTCTGTGATTATAAAGAGCTGTTCTACTCTTGAAGAGGATTCAAAGTGCTTTAAAGTACAGTTCTACCATTCACCCATTCACACACACATCCATGCAGTGCATCTATGTGCAGCACTTTCTCTACCACACATACACACACAGGGGGCAATTTGGGGTTCAGTGTCTTGCCCATGGACACTTCTGTACATAGAACAAAGGCGCAGGGGATCGAACCAGTGACCTCTGGTTAGCGGTGGACCCACTATCTCCTGAGCTCCAGCCGCCCAAGTTGTCCTTGCCACTCTTAAAAGTGATGAGTACTGTACAACACAACATGAGCTGCCTGATAAGTTGTCTTTTAACTTAGCACAATAAAAAATTGAGAAATTCAGAATTTAATTGCATTAAAAATGGCTGGAATTCATCTTGAACAGTTGTAACAGTGACAATGACGCATTAGTTACAAATCCTCAGTTCACCATCACACACACACACACACACACACACACACACACACACACACACACACACACACACACACACACACACACACACACACGCACACACACACCTGTATCGATCGTCAGCAGTTTACCGTCAAACATGATGTAGTTTTTTCTCATAACTCAGTGAAATTGAAGCTCATACCTGATCAGCGACTTGCAGAAGTTCATAAATCCATTCAGAGATCATGTAAAGAGCTGCTCCTCAAACTTCATGACATCCATGGGATTTTTGTCCGTACAGATGTAAACACAGCTGAAAACACAAGCTGTGTTCCGACCCTCAAACTTATAAAAAACACACATCATCAGTTGTAGCACATGAGTGTGTTGTGCAGTGTGGTGTTGTGTTTACATGTACCACAGGTGTTCATGTTTCATCTCGTGGTCTGGGCCCACTGAAGCCTGACTGTGAGTTACAGGAAGACAAGAGGCTGTGGTAAGGGACCATCTCAAAGGTGCATGACAATGAGACAAGGGAGCGTTTCAGATGTTTTGTCATTAGCTGTACAAGTAAACACTTCATCTACCCACTGATTTCCACTCAGGCCATTAAGATAAGAGACAAGATAAGATAAGATAAAACTTTATTGATCCCACACCAGAGAAAGTCCCTTGTTACAGCAGCAGACAAGTCAGAATGAGGTAGACAAGAGAATACAAATATATATTTTTTAAAGGATAGCAAATTAAAAATAAAATAAAATAAAACACATTTCACTGCAGAAAAATATTGGTATAGGAAAGAGTGCAGTCCATGATGATTGCATGAGAACGTCAACTTTTTGCATTAGCCTAAGGTGATACTGATAAAGACAAAAATATGTGGAATAATATAATATGATGTATAATAAGATGTAACAGCTACAACTCTTTCATTTAGCCCCATTTTAGGCTTTTTCTGATATGAGGTGAGTATTATACACAGATCTGGTTTTGTAATTTCATTAATTCATATACTTATACTTACTTTATTCATATACTATACAATATAATATATAAATGACAGTAGAAAACAACTTAATGCAACAAAAAAAATGAAGCAGAAAAGACAATTCTGAACAACTTCATGTGGAGGACACGCCCACTCCCGGTGGAATATGAACACAGATATTTTTCTTTTGGATTTGCCTCATCATCTTAGAAGTCTACATTTAACTTGACTAAATTTCTATCTTAAATCTTTCCAAATCTATTTTATTATCGTTGTTGAGCTAATCTCCTCGGACCATTGAAAAGAATATTGTAGATTTACATTTCAAAAAAGTAAGTTGAATGAATTGACTATAGGTGTAGATTTGAACAGGTGAACCCTGTCTCCCCCTGTGCAGTAGCTATCTGTCTCCTCATGTTGACCTCATTACTTGACTGGAGGTCAGCGACAGACAAGGTCACAGACCTAACCAGCTCTGTTTCTGTTCCTGTACACTCAACACTGGTATCTTCTCCTCTCACCTTTTACCTCCCATGCTCCTCTTCTTTTATCAACATTCCACAGTACAGAACATTTCATATGTCTTCTATGTCTAAGTCCATCTTACCTTTACCTCTACTTGTCTTTCCATTGCACATTTGCCACCCTGCCCCTCTATCCCAAGGTGACCCTGCCTCACAATCCCCACTATCGGTCAGGCCTGGGCCCCTATTAATCCTACTTCATTTGTACTGCCTCTCCCCTTCACTTTGGGAGGAATTTATGACAGTACCTTAAATGCTAATGGAGTCTAATCTGTGGAGAGCTTCGCTCTTTTCTAAAGACTCCTATCACTCTTTGTGCCACGTGCATACAATGAGTCCACGCACACAGGGGCAGAGCCAGACTGGTATTAAGAGAAAGTTCCCTGGGTGAATAGACAGCACATGTCCATTCAAATGTATTTCCACCCAGGAAATCATGTCCTCTTTGTGGAATGGAGAAAAATAATTCTTTTTTTTGTTAAAGTACTTTAGTATACGTTCCAAAGAGGAATCCTCTATCAAAGTTCAATGTCTCCGTGTAAGAGTCACTGCAGGGAACTGGAGAGATTAATTTAGGGCCAGGGTACTTCACTGTGACTGAGAGAGCGTCCGTCCTGCTGTCTGTCGGCTCCCTCCGTCCTTCTATCTGTGTGACTATTAACATGGAAACGCCACTAGAATGTTTAGCCTCACTCAAGGATGAAACCGTCAAAAATAAGTGCTTCCTCTCAGAAATGTGTGTTTATAAAGGAGAGGATAAAACTGGACAATTTTCTGCCTCACTAGTTTATTTAATGCAGGAGTAAAATAATGCACATTTTAAATGGATGTAATTACTAGTTATCATTGGCAGTTACTCCCAGTCACTTTGTGCAGAAATAGAGTGAAGAGACCACTGGCTCCTCTTCAACACTGAACGCTATACACCAAACACACAATGGTCCTATGGGGGGAACAATTGTGGCACTTGAGTGCAGCACATAGATCCTCTCCATTTGACCAGAGGGGGAGACTCACTCAGTCAATACACTGTGAGGAATAATACAAGTGAACAGCAGACAAGGACAGACAGACAGACAGACAGACAGAAAGGCAGAGAGACAGACCGACAGACTTACAGACTGACAGACAGACTGACTGACAGACAGAGAGGATTGTGTGCTGGAGACTAACTTAACACATGGAACATAACACATACATGCAAATATACACATACAGCACACGCTCATAAAGACACATTTAAAATTTACCATTTACATACACAAAATGTGCTCTTGATATAATAAGGTGTTAATTAGTGGAGCATTAGTCTCTTTTACACAAGTTTATATCTGTTCTAATCCACATGGCTTCATATTAAAGTGCTGAGACCCTCCCTCTGCCAGGTGATAACATCAGGTAACACACACACACACACACACACACGCACACACACTTACACACTCATGCCTGCACACACTTCAACCTTAATCATCTGATAATTATTCCTAAATTCTTATGCTATAGATAAAAAAAATAAAAGACACTAAATAACAGATTCATTTAAATGAACTAGAATCAAATTGCTACCATACAAACACTATTTACATAGGTTTGTTATTTTATGATAAATACTGGTATGAAATGTGGCTTGCATTGAATGTGGCATGCTAAACAATTTTGTATATTTAGACATTTAGGAGGGATTCCACAGACAAATCGGCCTTAATAATCAACTCAGTATAATTACATCCATAATATCAATGGAGAAACATCATATTGGAATGCACTGAGGCGTGTTTGGGGGATTGTGTATGTGCAGGTGTAATTGTGTGTGTGTGTGTGTCTGTGTGGGTGCACTCCCATGCACATGTTAATTCTGTTCTGGTCACTGGAGTAAGCTAAGCTAGAGAAGGCAAAGCTGTGATTGCGTTGAGCTCTGCGCTGCGACGGACAGACTTAATACCAGCCCCACTGGGCTGAGATCAGCTATTAAGATAAACCAGGCCAACTTAGCTTAATTCCTGGCCGAACAACGCTCAGACCTGGCCTGCATTTGCATTCATGGAAATTTCATTAAAAGACTAATTTTGGTAAAGATTTAGGTTCTCCTGTTATTCCCGAAAGCAGAACATAGTCATTTGCATGTATGCATTATGCATGAGAAGCGCTGTGACATAAAGCAGTTTAGGAAAAAGACACACCTCTTATTTCAAGCCCTTTTTATTTGTGAGAGATGAAGGAGTGGGGACATGATCCAGTATCATGTGCGGGCCACATCTATCACACACCCTGTCAGCAGTGCTCTTCTTTCTGGTTGTGACCTCTTTCAAAACGTCTGTGTGTGGTACAATTGTTGGTTCATTTATCTGAATATAAATTGCGGCGGGTCATTGAGTGATCCGGCAGTTCAGCGAAGCAACCGGAATAACGAGGGCTGGTGAGACTTCAGTGAGGCTTCAATAATCAAACTGTAATAAAGCTGGTCATCCTACGGTTAAAACACAGCCTGACAGTGAGCTATTGTTTCCTGGAACTGTGGCTACCCATAAGGCAGTTCTATTCTCATAATCACCACACATAATGGATGATATGGGTCAACGTGGAGGTGGGGTATTTTTCATGCTCACTTTTAGCCAGCGAGCCTATTCTTTTATAGAACCTCCTCATGAGCGAGTTGGAACATCGCTGAATCTCACACAAGCATTTCTTCCTGTTTTAACCTTGGTTTGACTTGTTTACCTCAAAACGTCACCGCGAGGTCACGCTCCAGCTTCTGTGGAGGAAAAAGAAAACACTGAAAGCAGCGTGTTGCGATGGGAGAAACAAATTTTACAGGACTGTTTTTTTCTCTCAGCCCTACGATACAGTGCAGTAACATGATTCTCCAAATTGAATTTACAGGAGAAATAGGATAAAATACCTTTATACTGGAAAACACAGGAACATCACCAGTTTCTCCAAGCTGTTTTTTAAAAATACATTTCTGCTGAGCGCGATTGAAAAAAAACCACGAGGGTACACATTGTTAAAGTTTCATGCATGTTTTCATATTAAGCCATGCATTTATAATTTCTGTATTGAATGTAAAACACAATAAACCATATGGCGTTTTTATTTGTTTTCTAGTGCAGGTTTACAGCGACGGATAAAAGTGAATGCATAGGAGTTTTATGACAAAGGAAATTACTCAAGACTTTTCACTGCACCCCAATGACCGAGGACAGTAAACGTGACAATCAACAGCTGAGAAATGCAGCCTCCGATCGTACTGTGCAGTTCCATACAGCATCTATTCATTTCTTATCATAGGACGTGCATTTTATCAATGGTGGTCACTGGTTGCAAACAACACTTCAATTGCTTTACTTTTTAATGTTTTACATGGACGTGGGCAGAATCATTTCCTTGCAGAACTAAATGCATTTATCAGAAGCCGTGTCTTCTGCTCTCGTGCTGTTACGTCGACACACACACAGAACAACTGTAGCCTCATGCACTGTTGCCTCCCTCTCCCTAAATCCACACTGTAACACTGTCAGGGGCTTTAGTGAACGTGTTTACAGTGCAGCACGGCCAGTGATCATGAAGTAGCCTCTTTTCCCCCAAGCTCCATCTCAACCACCTTAAACTTTAATAGTGGACAGTTAAATATTAATAACTGATATCAGTGGGGGCTGCTTTACTGTTTTTGGCAGCAGTACAACATTAGCCCGCCTGAGCTTCATAACTACTGTGCTGGTCCTGCTCCAAAGACACACACACACACACACACACACACACACACACACACACACACACACACACACACACACACACACACACACACACACACACACACACACACACACACTGACCACAAGTTCATACATTGTACACATACGTAAACACACTACAGTCATGCATCGACTAAAATAAACAAAAAAAAAGACAGTGTATAACTACACTCGCTGCACCTATTAGTAAAATTAAATGAACATTACTGAGAGAAAGTGCTAAAATCATGATTCAAAGTTAAATGGCACAGAAGTATGTAAGGTAGGCTAAACAGTATAAGCCAGGATAGTGAAAACTAGGGCAGACAGTATAGACTTGCACACACTGCAAAGCACCTATACATCGGAGGAAAAAAGTGTGATTCTGTTATTTTTTCCATCGCCTGGAATAAAATATATCTCGGGTCTGAGCTTTGTTCCGGGGGATTCCTGTTCCTGCAGGTGCAAGAAAACGTCTTATCTGTACATAGGATCATAATATGATTAATTAAATGGCAGCAGTAATGAAATTTAAAGATTAAGGAAAAAAATATAGTTTTTGTGATTGTAAGTACATACATGTGTATGGTAAAACATAATCAGCATTAGAGCGAGGAAAGGTAGTTTAAAAACGTTGCTTGAATTAGAAATTGTAAAGCCTAAAAATTTGAGTGTGCAGCAAATTCTCTTTATTGCCTTTGCTTAATGTTTGTCCTCATTCCACAGTTCTTTACGTACGTGTGTGCTTTTTACAAGTCTCATGTCCCTAAAACAGCTTCAGGCACTCTGTCACGTTCCATCTTCACCTCTGACGCTCAGGTACGCCGGTTCGTCAACAGAAATGTCTCAGTGTATCTGCACGTCTTTACCTAAACATGCAGGGTCTCCACAGGTCAGCAGACATCACACACACACACTGTCTGGGGGCTCTGCAGGTTGCAGTACCTCCACCAGCTCGACTATCGGCCTAGCGCTGCACAAAACATGAGCTTTTCTGCCTCGAGGCTACACGAAAACAGGCCAGTCTTCAATCACAATTACCTTAATTAAGAGGGAAACTAAAGCTCAGCATTTGCACAGGCAACAGACAGAGCTGGAGACAGTCGACAGAGGTTTAAATCAAAATTTTAGCTGCATGCTCAAACTTGTGGAGCACAACTCAAATCAGCAAAAACAAACTAGTTAACAAAACCTTGACTTGGGTCCGGACTCAAGGACTAAAATCTCTCATTTCATATGTTTAAAATGGGCAATTGTATCACAACTCTTATTTTGAAAATTCAAAGAGTTTGTGATCAAATTGCTCTGGAGTGATAATTTCACAGATTTCAAAGTAAACCATGAATAAATATTTCTCGGCTAAACACGTATTCCCAGGGAGCATTCGCCTATTTATGTTTTATCTAAGGAAACGACTCCTCCAGCCGGCACGGAAGAGCGAGCGTCAGCGTTTTTGGCCCGACTCCGACTCTCTTCTTGTTTTCCCTGTTTCTCTCCGTCTCTTTCAACCTCTCGCCTTATGTTGTACTTTGCATTTCCCAGATGAATCGGATGGGTTAAGGAGTGAGGTGAGCATATACGCAGTAATCCTGTATTTGCTTGACGAACATATTTGTTTACTCCAGGGTGCTCACTCTTAGAGGTAATTACATCCTCCTATCTCAACCTCTAATTACAGGTTTTGTAGAACAATCAAGGTCTTCAAAGTCAAGTGCACTGAAACACCTTTTCTTTCTAATTTCCTTTCAGCCACATTAGTTTTTTTTCAATATCTCAGAGACACTTCAGAGCCAAAGAACGTTCACTTCTAATTTACAAATTAAATTGTACAGTGTATGTCAATACCCTACTCCCACATGTCCTCTGTTCCAGCCTCCCATGCGCTGTGAATGTCTCATATAACTGTTCATCCGGTAAAACTTTGTTGACTAGCAGCCGCTGTGATGCAGCTCAGGCTTGCGGCTTGTAAGCCCGTTCTCATCCAGAGGTCATTGTGGAGGAGAGCTCAACGGGCCGGCACCGGCCCCTACTGCGCCGCCAAGACGAGAGCAGGAGCGCTGCTAATCTGAGAATTGGGGGGGATTAGGCTGCACTGTTATTGTCTGTTTGATGAGGGATTAAATTTGGTTAATCCAGACCTTCATATGGGATTCCTCATTTAAGATAGCAGCGCGGTTCCATCACACAGCTTAGGCGAGTCTCTCTCACCCACTCTCTCTCTGTCTCTCGCCCGCCTCTCTCATAGGAGTCAATATTTATTTGGCTCCCTCTCCCCTTTGCCCATGTGACTTTCTCAGGCTACATCTTCACTCCTCATTTACCTGCGATTGTGATCAACTGCTGATAAGCTCTGAAAATAATTAGCTATGCCATTCAAATGTGTTTCAGTTTAATAAAGAACACAAACACACTGTTTTGTGGTGTTTCTTTGGTTTATGTGGAATAAAGAACATCATGGGAAAAACATTTTACAGATTCATTTTGAAGACAGGTGTACGAATGTATGTCTTGGGAAAAATCATTAATGAGGCTCCTACATTGATCCGACATCCTTCAGCCAACAAGTTATTTATTTACCATAATTCAGATTTATTTAGACAAGGTCAGAGGGTGCAGTATTTTGAAGTAAGTCACATCAAATCTGCCCAAAAGAGGTAAAATAAAAAGCCTCCTTGTTAATTACTTCCATGTAGTGTTTCCTTTTACAGGCTCCGTTTGGTTTGTTGCACAGACGACAGAGCGTAAATCAGCAGATATTGCTGCTTGCTTCGTGTTTTTCATCAGTTTAAAAAAAATATCACGCTTATAAACACGCAGATTCAGCTTCAAGGCAAGAGTCTTTACATAATTTCGAAGAGATGAAATATTGACATTGTTTCTCCTCTTCATAACTCCGACTGATGCGTGTGAATAAATTATTTTCCCCAACTTCAAATATTCATGATTGGAATGTGATTTTCCGTATATTTGTGCAGGTCTAGCTGCTCTCAGGAGATCACATAAAAGGACAATAACAATACTCTGAGTGCCATTTTGCTGCATCATCACTGTCCCCGCTGATGTATTCAGTTTTATTGTACTTTTCATTCAGTCAATACAAAAAGAAAGTGGTTTTTAGATAGCGCGTCACTTGCCAATACAAAGGCACGGCCATAAAAGTATATGATCTAATTGATTCGTAGTGAAAATAAATTCCAGGGGTTTTATGCATCCGAGGTGGCCCTGCACAGGAAACAGATGTAGATATATTTCATAATCTCCCAAAATATGCTTACTGGTGACAGGCAAATAAAGCCACATATGTACATTTAAACAGTTAATAAAACAAAACCTGTTTAACAATCGGAGCGTGTGGGAGGGCAGGAGAGGGAGACGGGTGAAAGTCGGTATATCATCCATTTTTATCTGCACGGCAGCTTGTAAAATCCCGAGCAT